>NW_027069986.1:41309-64359 GCF_002906115.3 Quercus suber
GCCCAATCTAACATAGTGGGCTTAGAGCCCCATGTGAGGATTACTGTGCGTCCGAAGAGAAGGAGATGGTAAGGGCAAGGCCCATCTGGAAGAAGGATCCTCGGACAGAAGGATGGTTGTCGTCCGAGAAGACCACCTTCCGTCCGAGGAGATTTTATTCCTCGGACGCGAATAGTATTGATTGAGCAAATGTGTGGAAGGTCCGAATGATTTTTCTAGCAACCCCAACGATCAAGATAAGCTCTGGATATATCTGGAGAAGATAAGAATGAGGAAATATCTAAAGGAAAAGCTGTTACCACCGCATTTAAGGCACTGTAACAACTTCTCTGGCCGCATTTATGTGGAGAAGACCTCTGAACAGTGTAACCTCACCTACCACCACTCACAGAGAGCCAGAGGAAATACTTGACGTGACATATACTCAAGTAGAGTCACAGATGAGGAACAAGTGGACGATAGGGATGATGGGGAAAGAGGTTATATAAAGGAAAGAAGCTCCTGAGAAAGGAAAAAGAAAAGAAAGGAGGAAGAAGGAGGAGGGAGAAGAAAACAAAAAAGCTTTATTGTAACCCTAAGATCTGTATTCACCAAATAATCAATAATATGCCTCTTCGGACACCAGTTCTTTGCGTGTAAATTCATGTTGGTTTATGCTTGAGGGTTGTGATTAATTGTTGTCGATTCCATAATCAACCTAACTCTTTCACCCATTCTCTACAAATTCATTTTTTTGGGCTTGGGCCACAAATCCTAACCCTACAATTGGCGCCGTCTGTGGGGAGAGCTTGAGTGTAAGGGGAAGTAATAGCAGTTGGTCATGGCCGAACCAGGGTAACAATCGGCAGAATCTGGGGCGTCCCAGCATATAGACCCTTTTCTCAACTTGGAGCGGAGACAAGATCGGGAAGGCAGTGTGTATACTACACACACTGAGCGAAGTCAACCTCGTGGCGGAAGTCATGTGTCTCACGTAGAGAAGAATAACATGCAAATAGAAATTGAAAGGTTAAGAAGGGAGTTATGCCATGCGAAAAGAAAACGTACTGCCTCGCATTCTGATGAAGACTCGGGTGACGAACAAAACATCACTTATGAACAAAGGTCTCGAACTCCAATCAGTGAATCTTTTTCATATGAAGATGAACACCCTCGCAAGAAGTAACCTCTAAGGCCACCACATGGAGGGGTGGGAAATGATGCCATGAGCAAGGTTTTGAATCAAATCTCTAGGTCACCTTTCACGTGCAGGATTGAAGGAGCAAAGCTTCCTCGATGCTTTAACAAGCCAACCTTCACTATTTATAATAGTAAAATGGACCCTGTTGAACATGTAAGCCATTTTAACCAAAGGATGGCTGTCTACTCCAGAGATGAAGCTCTGATGTGCAAGGTGTTCCTTTCTAGTCTTGGACTCGTGGCGATGAGGTGGTTCAACAACCTAAAAGCAGACTCTATCAATTCCTACCAAGAGCTTACTCAAGCTTTTGGTTCACGTCTCGTCACATGCCGAAGAGTGGCCAGGCCCTTATCTTCTCTGCTATCCTTGAGCATGCGTGAAGGTGAAACCCTTAAGGCGTATTTAGATAGATATTGGGAGATGTTTAATGATATGGAGGGCAACTTTGATGCAATGGCCCTAGACAAGTTTAAGCTCGGCCTCCCTACTGATCATGGTTTAAGGACATCCTTGTCCGGCAAACCTGTCACTAACATGTGTCAACTTATGGACCGTATTGAAAAATATAAAAGGGTTGAAGAAGATCAGCAGCAAGGGAAGGGTAAGGATAAGGTTATCCCCCAGGATAGGAAGAACTTCAGGTCGGATCGTTACAACAACAATAAGCCGCGGAGAGATTTCGTTGGGCAGTCGGGGTCAACAAATGCACAAGCAGTCAATACAGTGTTCAAGGAGCCAGTTCATCAAGTTTTGGAAAAGATCATGAATGAATCATTCTTTAGGTGGCCGAGTAAAATGGTAGGGAACCCTGAGAGATGCAATCACAATCTCTATTGTTAATACCACCAAGACCATGGGCATGCCACTGAAGACTGCAGAAGTTTGTGGGATCATTTGGACCAGCTGGTTCGTGAAGGGAGGTTGAGGCATCTTTTGCACCACTCTAGTGGCCGAGGAGGTCAAGTGAATTTTAAGTCCGAGAAGAGAGATTCTACGAAACCTCCATTAGGTACTATTAACGTCATTTTTGCAGCGCCAGGAAGAACAGGGTCCTGGCCATCCAAAGTTATGTCAGTGGCTCAGCTACCAGCAGGGGATATTGGTCGGGATCTGAGGAGCTCTAGACAAGCTGTCCCACCCGTTTTAGGCTTTTCGGACAAAGATAAAGCTGGAACCATTCAACCTCACGACGATGCTTTGGTAGTCACCCTCAGAATTGGGGGATATGATGTGAAGAGGGTGATAGTGGATCAGGGTAGCACGGTGGAGATTATGTATCCTGACCTCTATAAGGGCCTGAACCTCAAGCTTGATGACTTAACTCCATACTATTCTCCCCTAGTTAGCTTCGGGGGAAGGATGGTCACCCCAAAAGGACAGATACGATTGCCCATACAAACTGGCTCAGAAGTAGTGGAAGTGGACTTTATTGTTGTAGATGTTTACTCCCCTTATACGACAATTGTAGCCAGACCTTGGTTACACACGCTAGGGGCTGTTTCCTCCACTCTACATCAAAAAGTTAAATATCCATCCGAAGGGCGCGTTTGTGAAATCTGTGGAGATCAATCCTCGGCTAGGCAATGTTTGGTGGTTGCCATACAACACGAGCCTGAAACCGAATCCTCAGTCAGGGTGAAGGGAGACTTATAGCAGTTAAGAAGTCGGTTGTCACTCGTCGAAGATCTTGATGAAGGCGCTAAATGCGAGGACTTAGTGCAGGTTTTAATTGGGGGCAATCCTGAAAGATATTTTCAAATCGGGTCTTAGATACCTCAACCAGAAAAGGAAGAGCTAATTTATTTCCTTAAAAGAAATATTGACGTATTCGTCTGTAGTACTTACGAAGCCCCAGGAGTGGATCCAGAGTTCATTTGCCATCATTTGAGGGTCAACCCACTGAGTGTACCCAAGAAGTAGCCTCCTCGGTGGCCATTCAAAGAGTATACGGATGCAGTCAAAGAAAAAGTGATGAACCTCAAACAAGCTAGGGCTATTAAAGAAGTTTTTTATCTTGAATGGTTGGCAAATACTGTGGTGGTAAAGAAGAAGAGCAGAAAGTGGCGAGTTTGTATGGACTTCATGGACTTGAATAAGGCTTGTCCTAAGGATCCTTTCCCTATGCCGAAAATCGATCAATTAGTAGATGCTACTATCGACCATCCTCGGATGAGTTTCTTGGATGCTTTCCAAGGTTACAATCAGATACCAGTAGTCTCAGATGACCAAGAGAAAACTGCTTTTGTTACCCCCATTGGTAATTACCATTATAAAGTGATGCCATTCGGTCTGAAAAATGCAGGTTCTACTTATCAGCAGATGATGACCAAGATGTTAGAATCACAATTGGGCAAAAGCGTTGAGGTCTATATAGATGATATGGTGATAAAAAGCAAAGTTATTTCTGAGCATGTGAAGGACCTTGATAACATTTTTGAAACCCTGAGAAGACACAAGTTGGGCTTGAACGCCTCGAAGTGCTCATTTGGTGTGGGGTCAGGCAAATTTTTGGGTTACATGGTAACACACAGGGGAATTGAGGTCAATCCCGATCAGATAAAGGTTATTCAAAATCTGCAGCCTCCTCAGAATCCGAAAGAGGTTCAGAAGTTAACAGGGATGGCAGCTGCTTTGAACCGATTCATGTCCAGGTCCGCGGATAGGTGTAAACCCTTCTTCTCGCTGATCAACAAGTGGAAGGGATTTGAATGGACTGAAGAATGGGCCTTAGCTTTCCAACAACTTAAAGACTACTTGGCTCGGCCACCGATTATGTCTAGCCCTGAGCCAGATGAGGTCTTATTTGCCTATATCGCAGTGGTTCCCCATGCTGTAAGTCTAGTGTTAGTAAGAGTGGATCAAGGTATAAAAAGGCTGGTTTACTGTGTGAGTAAGTCTCTACATGAGGCCGAGATCAGATACTTGCCACTGGAAAAAGCTATTTTGGCAGTAGTACTTGAAACACAAAAATTGCCCCACTACGTCCAAACACATACTGTTGTTGTGCTCACGCAACTCCCGCTTAAGACCGTACTTCGAAGTACCGACTACACGGGGAGGATAGCCAAGTGAGGCACTATCTTAGGAGCTTTTAATATCAAGTATATGCCTCGCACTTTAGTCAAAGGGTAGATCCTTGCGGATTTAGTGGCCGAGTTCACAGAACCCAGCTTAGAAGAAATAACGACAGAGAGAGACATGGATGGAAAATCGGTTGGCATGATTTCTCAACAAGATCCTGCCCGCTGGGAAGTATATATGGACGGCGCTGCGAACCGGAAAAGTTCTGGAGTAGGGCTAGTCTTGATATCTCCAGAGAGAATCATCATTGAGAAGTCATTAAGGCTGGATTTCGGTGCAACCAATAACGAGACAGAGTATGAAGCCCTATTGATGGGAATGTCTATGGTCTGAAGAATGGGAGGAAAGGCAGTGGAGTTGTTCTCGGACTTAAGATTAGTTATGGGCCAAGTACAGGGGGAGTTTGAAGCGAAGGATGAAAGAATGTAAGGAAACTTGAATCGAGTCAAACGTCTGCAGTCGGAATTCGAATTTTTCAGCTTGCTACATGTTCCTAGAAGCAGTAACGCACATGCAAATTCTTTGGCCACACTAGCCACCTCTTCGGAGCAAAATTTACTGAGAGTTATCCTCGTCGAGGATTTCCATGAGCCTACCGGGACAGGAGGGAATGCAGTCCGAGTCCACCAGATCAGAGACAGTCTCTATTAGATGGACCCTATAACCAAATTCTTGAAAGATGACATTTTTCCGGAAGAATCGAGGGAGGCTGACAAAATTCGAAGGAAGGCAACCAGATTTTGGCTGTTTAAGGACCGAAAATTATACAAACGATCCAATTCGGGACCATACCTGTTATGTATTCATCCAGAGATGGCTGAGTCGCTACTAGAAGAGTTGCATGAAGGAATTTGTAGGAGTCACATTGGAGGTAGATCTTTGGCTCACCAAGCCATTACTCAAAGGTATTGGTGGCCGAACATGCAAAAAGGAGCCCATGATTATGTAAAGAAGTGTGATCAATGTCAATGGTTTGCACTGAACATACACCAACCAGGTGGAGTCCTCAACCCACTGTCTAGTCCGTGGCCGTTTGCACAGTAGGGTTTGTATATAGTGGGTCCATTTCCAAAGGCCGCAGGAAATAGGAAGTACCTTCTAGTCGGCACAAACTATTTCACCAAATGGGTTGAAGCTGAACCTCTGGCCAATATTTGAGGCATAGATGTGCAAAGATTTGTATGGAAGAATATCATTACTCGTTTAGGAGTTCCTCATACTCTCATCTCGGACAACGGCTTACAGTTCGACAGTAATACGTTTCGGAGTTATTGTAGCGAACTGGGAATCACGAATAGATACTCTACCCCTGCCTACCCTCAAGGGAATGGGCAAGCTGAAACAGTTAACAAAGTCATAGTTAATGGATTGAAGAAGAGATTGGATGATGCAAAGGGCAAGTGGGTTGAAGAGTTGCCACACGTGCTTTGGGCTTACAGAACTACGCCTCGCAGATCTACTGGAGAAATCCCTTTTTCGATGACTTATGGTGCTAAAGCTGTCATTCCTTTGGAGACGGGGTTCCCAAATTTAAAAACTAGCTCGTTCAGTCCGACCAGCAATGGTAAACTTCTAGAAGTAGGCTTGGATTTGATCGAAGAAATGAGAGAAAACGCAATGGTTCGACTGGCACATTACCAGTAGAAACTCAGGCAGGGCTATGATGCCAACATAAAGCTAAGGCCCCTAGAACTCGATGATTTGGTACTCAAGAAAGTCGTTGGCACGGTGAAAAACCCAACCTGGGGGAAGTTAGGACCGAACTGGGAAGGGCCATATCGTATTACTTCAGGGGCTGGCATTGGGGCATATTTCTTGGAGGACTTGGATAGTCATGTAATACCACGCCCCTGGAATGTAAATAACCTCAAAATGTACTATTATTAATCGAATCATTTCTTTGGTCACTGTGATAACTTGTCATTCTTAGTTGTTCTCTAAGTGTTTAAACTTAAATCCAATCATGCCTGTAGTCCTCGAATCAGATGATTTAGGTTAGTTAACACTCCTTATTGGTTCTCTAAGTATTTAAACTTAAATCCAATCATGCATGTAGTCCTCGGACCAGATGATTTGGGTTAGTTAACACTCCTTATTGGTTCGCTAAGTGTTTAAACTTAAACCCAATCATGCCTATAGTCCTCGGACCAGATGATTTGGGTTTCCTTATTGGTTCGCTAAGTGTTTATACTTAAACCCAATCATGCCTATAGTCCTCGGACCAGATGATTTGGGTTAGTTAACACTCCTTATTGGTTCGCTAAGTGTTTAAACTTAAACCCAATCATGCCTGTAATTCTCAAACCAGATGATTTGGGTTAGTTAACACTCCTTATTGGTTCGCTAAGTGTCTAAACTTAAATCCAATCATGCCTGTAGTCCTCAGACCAGATGATTTGGGTTAGTTAACACTCCTTCACATGCCTGCAATCCTCGGATCAGATAGTATAGGTTAGTCAACACCATTGCGTTGTTATTATTAATGAGGTTTAACTCTGAAATGAGTCTTGCCTGACATCCTCGAATGTATTTAAATTAACTCTAACTTATGTTAGCCTTCTTTGTGCATGTTCGGAAAGACCTTTGAAGCTTTTATAACACTCGTCGTATTCAGCATTTAGTAGTAGTTCTTATGCAAACTGTTCTTTTCAATGCCAATCTTAGTTAGGTGTAGTATTAGCCAGATCTGATGATTATGTTTGCCTACGTTACCATAATTACAAAGTGAAGTTATTTTTAGCAAAAGTAAGTTATATGGTATGCAACAAATACACCAAAAGTAAAAGAGAAACTGTTTCATTGATCAAAAGAGGATAGTTTACAATCCCTTACATAGAAGGAAAACAAGAGAAAGAAAATAGTAAAAAAAAAAAAGAACTAAAATCTAAGTATCTAAGTTTCTGCTGGAGGGACCCTAGGATCGGCAGCCTGGCTTGTCTGAGTAGCAGCAGCTTCTGGGGGCCTGGTTCTTGGGCTCTAAGGATGTTTTCTTTTTTTCCAAGCCCTCGCCTATATCCTTGGGTGGCTCAGCTGGGGTGCTCTGATCACCTGGCTGGCCAGAATCCTGGGAAGGCTCAAGGGTAGTTGGAGGAGCTTGGCTAACCAAGGGTTGCTCCGAGGCCTCTGGAAGTTGTGTTGGAGGAGGGGGATCAGACTCTGGGAGCTCTCGGATGTCTGGGTCGTAATAAATGCTCCTAGGCAGCCTCCGTTCCGAGTCAGCAGACACCCCAGCAGCATCCAGCGCCTTGCCCCATGTTACATCGCAGTAGTCCCAGCTGACCGAGGCAAACTGCTCAGTAAGACCTTTTTCGGTCACCTCCACTCCCAGTTGGTAGGCTGCTTTCTTTTCGGCCTCGGTTGCCTCCTTAGCCAGCTGAGCATCCCTCTGAGCTTGCTTAGTAGCCTCCCTAGCCTTCTGAAGTTCGGCATGAAGTTCCTTCACAAGAGCTTTCTCAGAGGCCAGATTGTTCTGAGTATCATTCAGCAGCTTGCGTTGGGTTTCGGCCTAGCTCTCAGCATTTTTGAGACCAGCATTGAGGCTATCCCTTTCCTGGGTCACCCCTTTTAGCTGGTCGGAGATCTGAGAGACCTCTTCCTTTAAGCTACCTAAAGCTTTTTCCGTCTCGGACCTAGAGTGGGCCTCTGCTTGGGCTTCAACGTAGGCTTTTCGGTTCCACTCTTTGGCTACGAAGACTTGCTGGGTAATCTGAACAGTAAAGTAAAAGAGTTAGCATAAAATACATAAAATTAATATGGCAACCGAAGAGCTGGATAAGCACGCTTACCATGGCCAGGTCCCTCTTCAGGGACATGAAAAGTTCATACTGGCTGAAGCGCCTGTATGACTCCATGTCTCAGGGGAGGAGCAGTGGTTGTTCCAAGGCTTCAGCTATCAGCCCTGCTCTTCCCCCATCGTAGTTTCTAACAGAGGTCTCCCAAGAAAAAGGAATGCCATCTAGTTCCAATCTGGGAGACCACGTGCGTTGCCCTCGGTGCACGTCAGCCACAGGAGGCTCCTCCCTACTTTCCACGGATGAGGCCCTCTTGCTCCTGTGGTCCCTCACCACCTTTTATTGTTTTGTGGTCTTAGGTGGTATCACCACCTCCCGCTCCTCAGGCTCGAGATGCCTCTTTTTCTTTAGGTCCGGTATTGGTTTTAAGGCCAGATCAGGAACTTGAGGTGGGGGTGGAGGTGGAGGTAAATTCACCACTGGTCGAGAAGTCCCTGTCCCTTTGGACTCAGCTTTCTTGCCCCTTGTCTTCAGCAGAAGTTTTAAGTCCGACATCTCTTCTTCTTCCGAAGAGTCCTCTAGGAGAGTGGTTACCAGAACTGGTTGGCGGAAACCGGATTGCCTGTCGGCCTCCTCCTCGGAGTCTGAGGAGGGTATTACCTGCACTCCCTCTGAGGCTTCTCCTTCAAATCTGAACTTGTCTATCTGTTCCTCTAGCGAAGAGGATGATAAGCCGACCCTCTTTCCTGCGACCACCGACTTGAAGGGGACTTGTTGAATTGATCGGATTAGCAATGGAACACCCTGTGGGTTGGGGTGTGGAACGGGCTCAAGATCGTATGGCGCTAAAAAGTGTCACCGAGCGACGTCTATTCGCCAAAGCCGGTGATCACCTTGTGTAATGGCGTTGCCGGCTAGCTGAATATCTATTTTCTTGGGTGTATAGCCGAGTATAAGTGGGATGGACCGGAGCTGTCCGTCTTCACTCACAAATATCTCCGAGCGAAGTAGATAATTAAGGGCGGCGGTGTTGGTAAGACTGAGCCAAGGAGTAGTATGTGCTTTATCTATAAACAAGAAAAAACAAACAAACAAACAAACAAACCCGGTCAGAAGATTGAAATATGACGGTATAAAAAACAGGTTATGAAGAATGAAGATCCTAAGACTATTGTTAGAAATCCTAAGTCTAGGAAGTCACACTTGGCTCTCCTGGCTCGGTCAGACAATGTATACCGTCATGCCATGCGCCCGAGACGACTAAATAGTCGTCTTTCATCCCTTCATTTGATTTGGGAAGGTAGGAGAACAATCTGACGATGTCGGATCGAGATTTAAGGTAGTATCCCGCTCCTTTTTGGCTATGACACTCATACATATATACCAAGTCATGCCAGGTCAGCCCTAATCCTAATTGTTGGTTCAAGGCATCGATAGCTCCTAGTATCCTAAAGCTGTTGGGCGCACACTGCTCAGGACAGAGTCTATGGTTGCGAAGGTAGTTCAAGGTAATGGAACCCATTGGGAGGGTCATTCCCCCTTCGATGAAGGCTATCATTGGGATTACGACCTCTCCCTCTCTTCAGGCTGTTAGTATCCACTCCGGAGGGCAATATCTCAGATTCACCCCCCGCGATATACCATAATTTCGCTTAAATTCCTCTATCAACGCCGGACTATCGACGAGATGTTGGAATTTACCCATTTTTATAGAATGATTGAGGCAGTGATAAAAAAATGGGTTTCGAAGGTTGAAAATACTAGCCGAGAAGAAAATAAAGGACCAGAGGATGCCGAAACTTACACAGACGGGAGTGGAGAATAATCTCTGAGCTCAAAAGGGACTCTTAGCAGATCCAGGAAGGAAAGAAGACAGAAAATCGAAGAAGCTTAAAGGGTTTTGAGTGAATGAATTCGCTGGGTATTCTAAGGATGCTTAAAGTAAAGAAAAATAACCTCCTCTGAGGGTTTATATATGGGGACAGGTGAAAGGGTGTAATTCATCCCGTCCAAATCCCGAAGAAGAACCCTGTCCGTTGGATCAACAATCCACCGTTGGATGCAAAAGACAAAACGCTGCCTGGAGTTATTAATACAACGCTTTGGGAATACAGAACTGACAGCGGCAATAATGAAGTGCTTGTCTCTATGCCCGGGCACGTGTAAACTGGGGTATTTACGAGTGCTTTCTTTTAAATTTTTTCATTTTTTTTTTCTCTTTCCTTACGTGGCGAGTCAAAATCTTATTCTTTCTCCTCGGATACGAGGGAAAAATTAAAATTTTGAGGGGCTATTGTGGGGGGAAAAAGACCCAATCTAACATAGTGGGCCTAGAGCCCCATGTGAGGATTACTGTGCGTCCAAAGAGAAGGAGATGGTAAGGGCAAGGCCCATCTGGAAGAAGGATCCCTGGACAGAAGGATGGTTGCTTTCCGAGGAGACCACCTTCCGTCCGAGGAGATTTTATTCCTCGGACGCGAATAGTATTAATTAAGCAAACGTGTGGAAGGTCCGAATGATTTTTCTAGCAACCCCAACGATCAAGATAAGCTCTGGATATATCCGGAGAAGATAAGAATGAGGAAATATCTAAAGGAAAAGCTGCTACCACCACATTTAAGGCACTGCAGCAACTTCTTTAGCCGCATTTATGTGGAGAAGACCTCTGAATAGTGTAACCTCACTTACCACCACTCACAGAGAGCCAGAGGAAATACTTGTCGTGACATATACTCAAGTAAAGTCACAGATGAGGAACAAGTGGAAGATGGGGATGATGGGGAAAGAGGTTATATAAAGGAAAGAAACTCCTGAGAGAGGAAAAAGAAAAGAAAGGAGGAAGAAGGAGGGAGAAGAAAACAAAAAAAAAACTTTATTGTAACCCTAAGATCTGTATTCACCAAATAATCAATAATATGCCTCTTCGGACACCAGTTCTTTGCGTGTAAATTCATGTTGGTTTATGCTTGAGGGTTGTGATTAATTGTTGTCGATTCCATAATCAACCTAGCTCTTTCACCCATTCTCTACAAATTCATTTTTTTGGGCTTGGGTCACAAATCCTAACCCTACATTAACTTATCTTGAAAAAACTGCCATTTAGGTAGTTGACCTGAGGTAGCAAATAAGATAGCAAATGAATGGAAATTCTCCACCTAGGGCTCTTAATCTCGAAGGTCTTAGTAGGATTCTTACTTGTTGGCCCTACCATTTTCCTTATTGCTCAATGGCATCCATTGTGTAGTTAGAGTATTCACAACAGTGAAGGCAAAATTTTAGCTATTTAGTTAGACAAATAGTCATTTTATCTATTTTACCTACACATATGCTGCAGCAGTGGATTTATTTTAGCTTTCAACATAATAAAATAATATACACATCACAATAAAATAATATAACCACTACAATAAAATAATATATCCTACTACCAAAACAACAACCAAAGCACCAACCACAACCACTCTACCATCAACCATAGCCACAACCATCACCACCACCAGTCCACAGTAGAGGGGGGGGAGGGGGGGGAACCCATAGCACCACAAAACATGGCACAACCACCACTAACACAGCACCAAGAAACAAACCCACTCTACCATCAGCCACAGCCACAACCACCACCAGACCACAATATGAAGAAAAAAACAACAAACAACAAACAAACAAACTCACACCTAAAATCCACCTCCACCGTCACGGCACAACCAAACAACAACCTCCGTCATAGTAGCCTCAAGCTCATCCAAAAAACTAGAAAACAATTGAAAAAAAAAAAAAAAAGAACCCAAAATCTCACCCTCAAGATACCCAAGTCAAGAGCACACAATACACACAATTAGAAATCTTAAAACCCAGATCAGCGGTGTGGGCTTGAGGCAGATGGTGGCTGGTGGGTCGGTGAGAGACTGGAGTGATGAGCTTTGAGAGACCGGAGTGATGAGAGTGAATGAGAGAGAGAGAGGCATGGTCTGAGGGAGATAGAGCAAGTGATAATATTTTAATCGAATAAAATAATATATTTTTTTTAGCTTTCATGAACAGTGCACATCTATCTATAGATGTGCATTGTAGCAATGGAGCTAAAATTTTTAAATTTAACTCCACTTCTATAGCAAGATTTTTGTGTTTGTGGAGCTAAATTTTAGCAATATAGCAATATGCCTCCACTGTTGTGAGTGCTCTTATGCAAGCTCCTTCCTTTGTTGAGCTCTATCATTCTGCCCCTTTATTTCTTTCATTGGGGCAATCTTCTTTTAATTCAATAAATAATTTCAATTGAATTTTATGAAATATATCTCCTCCCTTCCATCTAACCAGTATATTTGAAAATTTAAATTAGTGTGAAACACTAGAGCTTGCTTAGACCCCAAATTAAAAATTACGGTTAAATTACTTTTACCCTAACTTATCAAAGTGTGGAATAAGAGTAAATAAGCACAATATGCCGATAATACTACTCTAAGCCATGTCTAATCACAATGAACAATAAAAGTAAAGCTTAAAGGGTAGAGAAGAGAACAAAAGATCCTCGAAGAGGAAACACCAAGATGTATTATCGAAGAGGAAACCGAAAAACTCAGCAAAAAACCTCTCCGCGGCCCTTCAAGTAGAAATCAATCCACTAGTGAAAATATTTGGAGTACACGAATAACAAAAGATCCTCCAAGCCTGGTCTACCCTATGTACTTGAGTCCTCCAAGTTCTTGCTACCAACAAACTTCTTAAAATCTTGTCTTCACTACTTTTCCGGATCCCGCAATTCAGCCCGATTGCATCTGCCACTAAATGACTCCTTCCAATGCATCCGCCACTAAGAACCTCTCAAGGATGTAGAGATGGAGAGGTAAGAGTAGAGGAAAACCAAGAGGAAATGTGGAGATGATTGTAGGTATAACAATCTCTAACTCTCAAGTGTATTTGCTAGGGTTTTCTCTTTGAAACGCACTCCTTACAATTCATGGGTAATGAGTGTATTTATAGTGTGAGTAAAGAATTTGGTAAAAAAAAAAAAATTCTTTTTTCCAAACAGAATGTTTCGCGGGTATCTCGCGAGCTAGCCTTTCTCGCGAAGTACTCGCAAATATGACAGAATGACATAAGTCTATAGCTTCTAGTCATGTGCTTCACACGTGGTCTTTTCTCGGGTTACTTTCTTGCGAGTTTCTTGTGAGCTAGTCGTGAACTACACTAATTCATCTTTAAAGCTTGATTCTTCACCAATCTCTCATACTTATACCTTACAAACCTACATAAATACAGGGAAATGATTGAAGAAATTATAATCAAATTTGACACAGAATTAAAGCAAACAAAGGCTAGTTAGAAATCACAACTTTACAATATTACATCTAAGTAAGGCACTCTTTAAAAGGAAGGCAAACATGAGTTAATAGCAGGTGCAATAGAAAGGCAGTTAAGGGCAGGCGATAAGGTGCCATCGGCTTATGTCAGATATAAGCAAGCTTAGTTTCAATATCGCATTAGACAAGGGGCTGGCAAGTGTCCCACCTTTTGGTCTTGATTGGTAGGCACAATTGCTTGAGTCTAGTTCTTTAGTTCTAGCTCCTCTAGCTATTAGCATTCATAGCTCTCCTTCTGGCAATGCAATATCGGTTGTCTTCCTTTATCTCTCTCTATTGTCATTCCTTCTTTTAGCAGGTCATCTCAAATCTTAAATGTTTAGTGAATTAATCGCAATTAGCCCAATCATTAAAGGCTTACCTTTCTATTCTTTCTGGTCTCCGGTCATTGGTAGGAAAGGCCAGTAAATTCCATTTCTCTCGGCCCCCACCTCTCCAACTTGGGAATACATCTTTCTATTGGCTATATATATATATTCAAAATTGTTTGTTCGTTTAGACGCCTATATACTCAAATTGTTTAACCTAATTAACTAACCAAGTTGTTACTTAGGTTTATTATTTATATCTAGGTTAAACACAAACAATCATATCACTAAGTACGAAAAAGTAAAGAAGAAAAGTGATATGATGACTCAGGAAAACCAATGAAACTATCTAATTTCAAGATAAAAAAACTTGGGAAGAATTTAACCTAAACAATCCTTAAGGCAACAAATTCACTATATAGAATGAAAGTTTTATTATAGATTTTTCCCTAAATTTAAAACTATCTCTTGTAGTACTTACTCATGTGACCATACGCAGCTCCGAATCCACGGACTCTTCTATCTAAATTTGTTGCACACAAACACCCCCCTTTATGACTTTGAGATCCTACTCAAATTTTTAGATTATCTGCATTAGTTGATCTTGTATGCAATAACTTCTACAACATCAGATCTTGAGTTTCTTTAAAGAATATTGTCGGTAGAAGATTTTAGAGAGCTTTGGGTACAAAAACCCTAGATCTACAATTGAAGCCACAAGATGCACTCTTCTCTCTCTAACAACCCCACTAAAACGTGCCTTAGAGTTTCCTTTATATACTAGAAGAATTAGATCTGAAACCCTAATCGCTTAATAAGTTTTTGGGTTTTAATTAATTTCTACAAATCTGTGTCTCAATCGGTTGAACCTAGCATGTTTCGAATTTTTTGAACTTACAGCTTCCTTATTCTTGTATTCTGACTTGTAGCACATTGAGCATTGTCTAATAAATCCTATAAACTCTAAGATTTATATATAGACAAGTTTGTGTTCACAATTTACTAATTATTCTAAACTTTTAAATCCTAATAAAAACTATAATCAACTCTTTTTAAGAAAGATAAACTCATCAAATATTGAATTAAAAACTTTTAGCAAAAAAAAAAAAAAAACTGTAAGAAATTATGTAGAAGTGGCAAAACAAGATAATTTAATCAATCAATAAGATAGTATGCTTATGTCTTTTCCATCTATATATACTAACCTTCAATATAATTTTATTACTTCGGATTATTACGAATATCATGCGTTCAAAATGCTTCAAATAAAATCACAAACTTTTTTTTTTTTTTTTAATTTCTTAGAGTGAAATGGAAAAAAAAAAAAAAATTTCTCAAAAAAAGTACATATATCATACTCATCAAAGGATAGTTAGGCACGAATTGAATCTTGAATTAAGTGTGAAGAGTTTCATTGTGCATCCACCAAGTTTATGTATTAAGCTCCTGTAATTAAAAATCGACGGTAGTATTAAATATCTCAAAATGATAATGATGCTTTACGGGAATATGAACCCTTTAAACCTGCATCTCAAGATCATGTTACAGTCCTTTCGATTTTCAATTTCAATGGAAAAGTCAAGGTAGTAATAGTTAGTCAATGGAAAAGCTAGAAAGCTTTGATATATGAGTGGTTAAAGTTTTTGCCACATTATTTATTTAATACTTGTTTTTATAGATATGATAGAATTTTAGCTTATGGTGTTTGGCTAATGACAATTTTTCTTTATTATCAAGCAAAAATATCAATTAGTTACTAGTGTAAACGAGGTTTACCTCAAACCTTTTACTAACAAAAGCCTTTTATTAATTGAGTTAACTGTAACTCATACCATATTATTTAATGATAAAAAAGAGAGACAAGTGCAATGAATTCACTAAGTTCATTTCAATAAGAAAAATATTAAAACTACTATTGATTTTATTTAAAAATCCTTACAAAATTAAAATAATACCACCTTAACAAGATAATAAAAGAGTAATTTGAATTACTCTTTTATGATTAGTAGCACGTCAGTTTATAATATAAGTATATTTTTTTGGTAAACATAATAATATAAGTATATAGTAGATTATATAGTAACCTTAGCATCACTCTTTTATTGTAGTTACAAACTATTCAGATAATTGGCAACCGAGACCATTGCTGCCGGACTCTTATTATGCCAAAGAAGTTTAGTCCGTTTTAAGCCTTAAGGGCGTGGGTATCAATATCCTTGAAGAGATTAACAATAAAATCAATGTACTTAGTGGGAGGTGGGACATTCTCGTTGAGTTTCTTATGTTCTATAGTGACTTTCACAGAACCACCGTCACTCTTTGGCGCAACCTGATAGATAACCTTATAGGTTTTGTAAAGATCCAGGCAATGTCCTTCGAGAGCAGTAAGAGTTACCTTCTTGTTTGCGACATCAGCTTCTACCTTCTCCTTAAAAGTCTCGACATTTCCCTCTGTAGGTTCAAAAGAAAACAAGAGGGTAGCCATCAGTCAGTTCCATGTTCATGGCCAATTAATATGTTCAGGAAAAGAAGAAAGCATATATCAACCACAAAAATCATGTTTTATGGCACCCTACTTTTTCTTTTCTTTTATATATATTTATAACAAGACCAAGAGTTATTTTAGTTCTACAACTTCTACTGACATCTCTTAGAGCCTGCAGTAGTTTTCAAATATTGTTATTTAAAATAATATGAAAAGTATGATTTAAAAAGTGTTATAAAAATATATATTTAAAATATACGGAATGCAAAAAAATATATTTGGTATTATATTTCAAATAATATATATTTTTTAAAAAAATTACCTATTTAGTATATGTATGTTTTTCTTAACAAAAAGTTGTACTTGTGTGACAATTAAAGTACACTTATTAATATTTTAATTACTATTTAATTCTTCCTTATTACCGTTAGACTGTCTTCTTCTTCGTAAACTTACGCTGCTCTCTACTTCCTCTTCTCCCAAATCCTCTCTGCTCATACTATCAAACTTAATCTTCTCTGCTTATAGCATCAAACTTGAACAATAAATTTTTTTGTTCATATCATCAAGATTATAGAGGCAGAGAGACAGATTGCTATGGAGTTGGGTTTCAAAGAGAGATGAGGGAGAGATAGAGCATGGTTGGCTTGGAAAAAAGAAGATGAGAGAGCAGAGAGGGACGTGGGACAAGGCCTCTGGGAGAAAAGAGATGAGAGAGAAATAAGATTTTAAACTTTTTATGTAATGTCAGATGTGGTCTCATTAATTTCAAAATATTTACAACAATACCATTGAATATTGTTACTCAAATACTGAAAACTGTTAGAGGTGCATTCCCACGATACAGTTTCTAAACAATCTAAATTAAGAATTACATTTCAAACACTCTTAATTAAAATCTCTTAACAAATACACTTTTTTTTTTTTTAACTCATAGTTTTTAGTATTTAAATATCGAAAACTATTATTTAAATACTTGTATCAAACAAACTTTAGTATTTCCCAAAAAAATGTTAATGGTTCAAATATTCCGTTTTGTTATTATAGCGTTATAAAAAAATTGTAATTTTTCTAATGAAAAACATATATTTATGATGATAATTAGTTCAAATAATGGCATTATTAAAACATATTACAGAGACCAAGTCAACATAATTTGCCAAAACTGAGCTTTTTATTTTCTTTTATTTTTTGTTGTTGTTGGTAATTATACTCACCTTGATTAAGGTTTGAGGGAATGATACTTTACCCAAAAAGGAAAAAGACACTTACCTTCAATGAGATTTGAAGAAAAAAACATTCCACTTCCTTCCGTTAATATCAGTATCAAAATATTATAAATTTTAAAAATAAATTTCTTTGAACCAAGCTTTAACTATGGTTGAAAACATAACTAATAGAATTTAGAATGAAACGAAAAAGTTTCTCGAGCCCCAAAAGACTTGCAAATTTTCTGTACAAGCAGAGACAATTCAGAAATGCTTCTTTCATATTTCGCATTTTTTCGCACATTTATTTTCATGATTCTTCTTTAGTTTTTAATAATTGTGTCTTTCAAATGTTGGGACAGATGGTTATAGCTTTACTAAGTCTTAGTTTTCAATTTTTAGTTTACAATTTCAAAGCATTATTTGGAAGTTGTAGTAAAAAAAAAAGAAACCTTCTTGAACGATAATTTGGCAAAGATATTCCTAGAGACTGTAATGGACCTTAACCAAATGTCAAGTCATTCCACAAAATTTTTAACCTTAAGTTAACTATGTTTGGTCAAAATATGTCATCAGAGTTGACTATTTTTTTTCTTCAAGTTTGGGCTCTTTGGGGTGAAGTATGATTTCTCCTACTCTCAAGAAAGGAGAGTATAATTATCTTCTTCTTTTTTCTTTTTCTTTTAAATTCAAATGTTATAACAAAATGGGGTTAAGATATTGTAACTTTGGTTTTCCCCTATAAGAGCATTCACATCAGCTCATCTAAATTTTGTCTATTTTATATGAAAAAACCTCATCTTTCTATTTTACACTACCATTTTTACAAAACACCGACATCAGTTCATTTATTTTACAAGATNTTCATTATTTTACAAGATATTTCAATAAAATATTCACTCTACACAATTTTTTTATTATTTCCCTCAACCACCTCTACCTATATACACGCCCTCTCTCTCTCTCTTCTGAACAGATCAACTCTCTCTCTCTCTCTCTCTCTCTCTCTCTCTCTCTCTCTCTTTTCTTCTTTCTCTCATTCCTTCTCTCTTTTCTTCCTTCTCTCACCGGCGATCGTCTCATTCCTTCTCTTTTTCTTCCTTCTCTCACCGGCCGATCCAGATCGTTTCACGCTCCACGCTCCACGCTTTGATCAAGTGATACCCACGAGCTCCAGCGACCCAGAACCTTTCTTCACTGGCCAATCCATGCTCCACAAGCACTGATCCATGCTCCACGCTTCACCGGCCTACCACGAGCTTTGATCAAGTGAGACCCACGAGCTCCGGCGACCCAGATCCTTTCTTCACTGGCCGATCCACGCTCCACAAGCACCGATCCACACTCCATGCTTCACCGGCCGACCCACGAGCTCCAGCAACCCAGATCGTTCCAATAAGCACCGATCTCTCTGTCTGTTTGGATTTGTTTGTGTGTGGGTGTGTTTGTGTGTGGGTTTGTTGGGGTTAATTTTCAATTGATTTGGTGCACTGGATGTTGTAATGGTTGGGAAGAGAGATAGGAGATGAGAGTCTGTTAGAGAGGAGAGAAAAAAACCATTAAAAATTAAATACATGAGCTACAGTGCCCATGTAAATTTACACAGGTACTATAGCTTGTGGATAATTTTAGAAGATTTTGCAAGAGTTTAAACGGATTGATGTGGGCTATTTTTGAACAAAAATGTGTAAATTTGAGCATTTTTTCTATTATACACACTTATACATGAGCTGATGTGAATGCTCTAAGAAAGACTAGATATGTGACTGAGCCGCAAGCACTGTCAGCTCAAGTCTAGGCTACTTAGCTAGGCTTTAGGTTCCAATTTCGATCTAAATTTTGTTAAAGCCCGTTTGAAAATAAAAATAAAATAAATAAAGACCTTTTTTTTTTTTTTTTATTTTTTATAAATCCTATAAATTGTAGAATGACAACTTTTTTGAACAAAAAAAAATTGTGGTTTTTGTATTATTTTCACATTTTCAAGAAAGTTGTTAAATATATTGAGGTAATAAAAATCCAATAAAAAATTGAACCCTAAATTGTTTAAAAATAAAAAATTGTTACGATTTGTTATGAATGTGCTGAATAAAATTAAAAATAAATTTTCCTAACAACTTAGAAAAAGAATATTATTAATACCTAAATACTAAAACTATATTAGCAATTTTGTATCTTACAAGGCAAAAAGAACAATTTTTAAACAAAAGAAAAAAATAGTTCAATTAATATTATTTATTTATTATTTAAATATTAAAAAAACTACCACAAAATCTTATTTTCTTGTCCCAAAATGTATTGGATCAAGTAATGCTCTTAATTAGCAACCAAAATCTAGGAAGCATGGAGATAGACACCAACACAAACATAAGTATAACACAGCGACACGATGGCCATGCATATTAATTAATTATTAAATATATTTTTAATTTTATATTTAAATATTTTTAAGCATTTATTTTTCTTAATGTTAAACATATATCAATTTAAGAGAAATAATAAATAAATAAAAATTAAACCATAATCAATAAAAAAGAATACAAACAAAAAATAAGATCCAAGAGAGTAATAAAAGATATCTAGATAAATATTCAAGAATGAAATTAAAACGAAATAATAGAGAAGTGCCTCTCCCTGCCCTAGCTGTGTCCGGCAATTTAAAAACATAAAAAACACAGTTACACATTACCAAAAAAAAAGTGTCTATGGTTCTTAGGCCAAAATTATGGTTAAGAACACGGGGATGATGTTGTCTTACCTACGGTGAATTTCCAAAGCTCGATAGAGCCCGTAGTTTGCCAGTCGCCTTCATGTACTTTAACTTCGTGCACAGTATCAGAGGCATTCGCAACATGGTAATTTTGGCTGCTAATGATACTGTAGACCTTGTCGGCAGAGGACTTGAACTCTAACTAAGTCTCCAGCTTACTCGTTAAGGCCATGTCTAAATGCTCAGAATTAAACCTTATTTTCAATTAGCAGATATAAATAATATGCGTGGCACAGGTTTAAGAAGGAAACTTGGGTGGTATATTTATAGAGTGATGAGTGTGAACTCGTCAGTACTGTTCGTCGGACGGAGATGATTCTTCAACCCTTGGAGATGAACACCGGTGTGGTGCCTGCCACAATGCCTCCGATGCCAAAGTCAGTAAAAGAAGTTTTCCAGGAAATGAACAATGTAATTGGAAAGAATTAGAAAGATCCCTTAGTGTTCTTTTTGTGTGTATGTACCTGTTCTTCAGCAATGTGGGAGACTTATATATGTTCTCATGGCTTCAAGCCGTTGGGTAGTTATGGAGGTCTTTAATGCTCCTTTTGGTAACGTCTGGGCCCATTTAGTGTGCCATCACTGCCCTTCAACGGATTATACAGTTGTCTCCGTAACCGTTTTGGGTTTGATTGCCTGCATTGAATGATCTAGATATGTTCATCAGTAAAGCACATAGTTGACTCACCTGGCCAGAGTCTGGATTCGTCCGTATCGATGGGATCGTCCGTGTGTGCATGAACTCGTCAGTCCCGTCAGTTGCCCCCCGATTCTATGTTCGTCAGTTAGATGACGATCATAGAATGTGAGGAGTTTTATAGTTTATGAGTGTCGTTTGGGATTTCGATCCGCAATGAATGCAAAGCGGCTGCGTTTCGTAAATCGTGGCACACGTGGCACGCGCTGGTGGGTGGAGTTAATGCTTTGATTTGGTGGGACTATTGGGCTTCCCGCTGATTTTTTAGTTTTCCAAAGCCTCAGTTTAAAACCTCTTCTTGTTCACATTTTTCAAAAATACTCTAATCATTTGCTTTGATCATCCTCTCCGGCGACCTCTCTCTGCAATCTTTCTGCGAACCAGCAACCGGTGTGGTGGTGCCCTTTCTTCTAGTTTCTTCCTTAAGGTACGCCCATTCCCCTGCGTTATTTTTCCTCGCCCTATTATAGCTCTGCCTCTGATCTTCTTTGCTTCTGTGTGTTTTATTTATTTATTTTTTTGCTGTTGTTGTTTGTTCTAAATTCCATGGGGGTTCAGTTTGCTGTTGTGTCTTTTGGTTTTCATGCTTTGTAGTTCTGAGGTTAGGGTAGCTTGCCCCTCAATTTCATTCCTTTTTACTCGGTTAGGTGGGTTTTTGGGGGTTTCCTCGAATATTGAGGATTTTGTTTTTGAGGGTAACTCTCTGAGTGTTGCTTTGGCTGATCTGTTGCCTTTGCTTCGTCAGTCTTTGGATTGGTTTGTGAACGAGGTTGGAGTGCGAGTAGGTATGTCAGAAGTTAGGTCGAGCGAGCTTGAAACTGGGTTGTCGTCCAACGGCGGCCCAGGGGAGGAAGATACCGCCGTCTCTGGCTCTCAAGAGGTTAGGGCTTTTTATGTCCAGGGAGAGGAGTGTGGGTTAGATGCTGACACTTTGGCGAGGTTTAGAGATAGATTCCAGTTTCCTAATAGGGTTAGGGTTCGTCTGCCCAGTGTGGAAGACCAGGCGTGTCACTTCTTCCCAGGTGAGGTACGCTTTTACGAGGCTGCCTTTATTTGTGGGTTGAGGTTCCCCGTCCATCCTTTCCTGATGGAGTTGCTAGATCATTTTGGTATCGCTCTGGGGCAGCTTATGCCCAACTCTTGGAGAATTTTAATCAGCTGTATGGGGATATGGCTAGCAGCTAATGACGGAGATATGATCAGGGTGGACGAACTAGTGTATTTGTACCGTTTGAAAGCGTCAAAGGAGTATGGGTATTATGAACTAGTGCCTTGGGAGAGAGGGACTAGGATCGTCAAAAAATTACCTTCGTCATTCAGGTATTGGAAGTCCAAATTCTTCTATGTGTCTGGGGACGATTTTGAGACGCCCTCGGGTGAGGTTTGGGGTGATCTCCCGGTGTTACGTCGTCGGTGGGAAACCCCGACTTTAGGTGCGTCAACATTTCTTCTTCGTTTCTTGAATTCCGTCGCGCTTCCAATTATGGCCACTAATACTGTCTTTCCTCCTTTTTTTTTTTTTTTTTTTTTTTTTTTTTTTTTTTTTTTTTTAGTTAAAAGACGACCGAAACTTAAGAGCAGGTATAAAGAACGTGTGCAAAAGGCTGTCAAGTATGTGCAGACGATCGAGAGCTGGGACGATCTCGTCAATCCCAGAACTCTTGCGTTCTTCTGTATCGGGCCTGAGCCTTCTGCCTTTGTTTTGAAGAACCTTGACATTGAAGGAAAAAAGAGTAAGTTATAGCTTCGTCAGTACTGACCTTTCTTTGTGCTTTTCCTTGGGGCTAATGTTCTTCTTTTGGCAGAGATGACGTCGAAATTCAATAAAGACATGTATGTGAAGATAAGGGCGAAGAAGGACGAGCCCTTGTCCAACATAGGAAAAAAGACGGTGCGCGTAGTAAGGAGGGGTCTTTCTGCCACTCCGCCATCCTCCGTCACTCCCCTCGTATCCGGTACTGAGACGACGAGGACTGCTTCCCCGTCTACTTCAGTGGAAGAGCTTCCCACGCCCGTCGCCAAGAGGCCACGCCTGACGGGGAAGGAGAAGGAGAAGGAGAAAGAGGATGCTGGACGCTCGATAATCTGGGGTGACGAGAAGTTAGCGGTTGAACGGGCCCACAATATCGTGACTGCTGACGACCTGAAGGCCTTCTCTGGGATTCCTTTTAATACAGTCGCTGGTGGCCACGTCCATAAGCTAGTCCAGGTGAGGTGCTTCTTTCATGAG
>NW_027069986.1:64903-111347 GCF_002906115.3 Quercus suber
TTTTTTGGGGTTTTTTTTTTTTTTTTTTTTTTTTTTTTTTTTTTTTTTTTTTTTTTGTAAATCTATATGCTAAACAAATTTGAAGACAGTATTTTTAGCCCAGCGTTTATGGGCTTTTAATTTGTATAAACAATGGTTATTTGCTGGCCTCTGGCCTTTAATTTTATTTTTTTGGCACTTACCTGTATTTGTGATTATACGTCCTTCTTCCTTTTTGTTTGATGCATGTTAGTAATTCGTATCCGTCTAGGCGAGGTTTCATCACTTAGCCTTTTTTGGCTTTTCAGTGATCCTCGTCGATAACTAATGTCCGTCTGGGCGGAAGTTCTGTTACTTAGCCGTTTCTTGGTCTTTTGATCGAGTGACATTCGTCAGTAACTTATGTCCGTTTAGGCGGAATCTTGTTACTTAGTGACGTTTGTCAGTAACTTATGTCCGTCTAGGCGGAATCTTGTTACTTAGCCATTTGTTGGCTTTTTAACCACCCATAGTGGCGTTGTAGTCGTCAGTAACTTACATCCGTCTAGGCAGAATCTTGTTACTTAGCCATTTTTTGTTTTTGGCTTTCTCTTGTTTTGGCCTTTGTTAGTTATCCCAAGCGTGTTTTATACACAAACATTGGCTGAATAATTCTTTTATTGATCATGAATAATGAATGTGGCTTTCCATTACATCTACTGATGATATCTCTTTAAGTGCTCAATGTTCCACGGTCATGGGAGCCTCTATCCGTCTAGGGTCTCCAGGTGGTAACTGCCTTGTCTAGAGTAGTGAATGACTTTGTATGGTCCCTCCCACGTGGGGCCGAGCTTTCCTTGAGCTGGATCCTTGGTTGCCTGGGTTACCTTGCGCAGGACGAAGTCTCCTATATTGAGTCTCCTGAGCTTCACCCTTCTATTGTAGTAGTATGTCATCTTTCTCTAGTATTCTGTCATCTTGCTGAAGGCTTTGTCTCGTACTTCGTCAAGACAGTCTAGGTCCACTCGTAATAGGTCGTCATTTTCTTCTTCGTTGAACGCTTCTCTCCTGGTGCTTGTTATTCCCACTTCGACAGGGATTACTGCTTCGGTACCGTAGGTGAGTCTGAAGGGGGTCTCTCCTGTTGGGGTTCTAGCCGTGGTTCTGTAGGCCCACAAGACGTTGGGCAGTTCTTCTGGCCAGGCTCCTTTCGCGTCGTCTAGTTTGGTCTTTATGATCTTGAGCAGCGTACGGTTTGTTACCTCCGTCTGTCCATTCGACTGTGGGTGGCCTGGTGACGAGAACTGGTTCTTGATGCCCAAGCCAGAGCAGAAGTCCTTGAAACCTTGACTATCGAACTGACGTCCGTTATCCGATATGATCGTCCGTGGGATCCCGAACCTGCAAATTATGTTCTTCCATACAAAACCCTGGATTTTGGCCTCGGTGATGGTTGCCAATGCCTCTGCCTCAACCCATTTAGTAAAATAATCAATAGCAACCAGTAAGAATTTTACCTGACCTTTGCCTTGAGGTAGCGGGCCAACAATGTCGATTCCCCATTGTGCGAATGGCCATGGAGACGTTATCGTCATCAGCTTTTCTGACGGGAGACGTTGGACGTTCCCGAACCTTTGACATTTGTCACATCTCTTGACGAACTTTGCTGAGTCATCTTGCATGGTCGGCCAGAAGTAACCTACTCGCATAATTTTTCTTACCAAGGATTTTGGGTCTGCGTGATCTCCACAGATCCCTTCATGGACCTCCTTCAGGACGTATTCGGCCTCTCCTTCGTCGACACACTTCAAGTAGGGCATGGAGAAGCCTCTTTTGTACAAAGTATCATTGAGAATTGTGAATCTGGCGGATCTCTTCTTGATCTTCCTGGCTTCATCTGGGTTTTGGGGTAGATGGCCATCCTGAAGAAAGGACATGATGGGCGTCATCCAGCTATTCGTGCCCCTTACCACGAATGTTGAGATTTCTTCTATGCTGGGGCTTCTTTGTATCTCCATCATCAAGCCCGTCCCTGATTTAATTTCTTCCAACGAGGCTATCTTTGAAACTTCGTCTGCAGCCATATTCTGGCTTCTCGGGATCTGGACGAACTCCACTTTTTTGAACTCTTGGGTCAGACGTTTCGTCAACTTGAGGTATTTCTGCATTCTTTCTTCTTTTGCTTCGTACTCTCCTATGATTTGCCCAATTATTAGCTTTGAGTCGTTCTGGACTAGCAGGTTGCTGGCCCCAAGTTCTTTTCCGAGTCTCAAAGCCATCAGAATTCCTTCGTACTCAGCTTCGTTATTGGTGGCTGGAAATTTTAGCTGGACTTCATATTTTAATGTTACTCCGTCAGGAGTGGTTATGACGACCCTTACTCCCCCTCTTTTTTGGGCTGATGAGCCATCAGTCTGTATCATCCATGTTTCACTCATGTTGGCAATGCTTGGCTCGTCTGGGTGTGTGAACTCAGCGATGAAGTCAGCCAGAGCTTGTGCTTTGATGGCTGTCCTGGGATGATATTCCACGTCGAATTGGCTAAGTTCAATTGCCCATTGAACCATCCTCCCGGCTGCCTCAGGTTTATTCATAGATTTCTTGATGGGTTGGTCCGTCATTACTAGGATCGGGTTTGCCTGGAAGTATTGCCTGAGCTTGTGCGAGGCTACTATCAATGCAAAGGTGATTTTCTCGATCCTTGGGTACCTGAATTCAGCTCCTTGGAAAGCCTGGCTGACGTAGTATACTGGGAGCTGTTTCTTGTCTTCTTCTCGTATTAAGGCTGCACTGACGGCCGTAGATGAAACTGCCAGGTATAAGTACAAGTTTTCTCCTTCTTTGGACGGGCTTAGGAGTGGTGGATTACTGAGGTAACGCTTGAGCTCTTGGAAGGCCGCTTCACATTCGTCGGTCCATTCGAAGGCTTGCTTAAGGGTTTTGAAGAATGGTAAGCATTTGTCCGTTGCTCTAGACACGAATCTGTTAAGAGCTGCAATCCGGCCTGTGAGCTTCTGGACTTCCTTGTCAGTCTTGGGTGATGCCATGTTGAGTATAGCTTGCACCTTTTCAGGATTTGCTTCTATTCCTCTCTGAGACACCATGAACCCTAGGAATTTTTCGGAGGCGACACCAAAAACACATTTACCCGGGTTCAGCTTCATTTGATATTGCTTAAGGGTATCGAAAGTCTCCTTAAGATCGTCCAGATGAGCGAGCTCTTCCTTGCTCTTGACGAGCATATCGTCGACGTACACTTCCATATTCCTGCCTATTTGTTTGACGAACATTTTCTTCACCAACCTCTGATACGTCGCTCCTGCATTCTTCAGTTCGAAGGGCATGACTTTGTAGCAGTAGAGGCCCTGACTGGTGATGAAGGCGGTTTTATCCTGATCCTCGTCAGCCATTTTTATCTGATTGTACCCAGAGAATGCGTCCATGAACGTTAGCAGCTTGTGCCCGGCTGTGGAATCTACAAGCTGGTCTATTCTTGGAAGGGGGAAACTGTCCTTTGGGCAGGACTTGTTTAAGTCCGTGAAGTCCACGCACATCCTCCATTTTCCATTCGCTTTCTTTACTAGGACAACGTTTGCCAGCCAGTCTGGATAATACACCTCCCTGATAAAGCCTGCGGTCAAGAGTTTACTCACCTCGTCAGCAATTGCCTGGTCTCTTTCTGGCGCGAATGTCCTTCGTCTCTGTTTGACGGGTTTCCTCTCTGGGTCCACATTCAACCTGTGTTGGATAACTTCTGGAGATATTCCTGGCATTTCGTCATGGCTCCAAGCAAAGACGTCCAAGTTCTCCCTGAGAAATCGAATGAGCCTCGTTCTCATCTCAGGACTCAATGTTGTCCCTATTCTGGTTATTTTCGTCCCTTCCCTTTCGATCAACTCCACCACTTCCAGTGCTTCCATCTTTTCTTCCTCTTTTTCTTCCACTACCCACGTGTGGTTCTCCTTAGCTGCTAAAACAGCTTGATAGCATTCTCGGGCTAGAACTTGGTCTCCTTTAACTTCACCAATGCCCTCTTCCGTTGGAAACTTCACCTTCAAGCAGTAGGTGGATGTGGACGCCTTCCACTTGTTGAGGGCTGGCCTTCCGATGATGACATTATAGGACGAGGGACAATCTACTACCAAAAAGTCTATCTGACGAGTCAACTGCTTTGGATACGTTCCCACTGTTACTGTCAGTGTTACTATGCCCCTAGGGTACATCTTGTCACCACTGAAACTGACGAGTGGAGAATAGAATGGACGAAGTCTCTTGGAATCCACCCTCAATTGTTGGAATGCAGAAAAGTAAATGATATCGGCAGAGCTACCATTGTCCACGAGGACTCTTTTGGTGTTGAATCCCTCTATGGTGAGCGTTATGACCAACGGGTCATTGTGTGGCTGTTTTACTCCTTTGGAGTCGCTTTCGTTGAAGGTCATATCTTGATCAGTTCGTCTGTACTTTGGCAGGGGTGTCATATGGACGCTATTCACCTGTCGTAGGTGTGTTTTCTTGAGTGACTTGAATGAGCCCCCAGTGGTAGGCCCCCTTGAGATCGTCTGTATTTCCCCGACCACATTTTGAGGAGGTTGTGATTGACGGCCGTCGTTCCTGGAGGAGGACCCCTGTTGTCCTTTGTTTTCATCTCGGAATTTGTTGTGTTCCCCATTCTTTACAAATTTCTGCAACTTCCCCCTCCGTATTAATTCTTCTATCTGCTCTTTGAGGTCCCTACAATCTTCGGTGTAGTGGCCGTGATCTTTGTGGAATCAGCAGTATTTACTTTTTTCGCGGACGTTAGGAGATGAGTGTAGTGGTCGTGGCTACTTAAGATAATGCTCGTCTTTAATCTGCGCCAAAATTTTGTCAACAGGCATAACTAGAGGGGTGAATTTTACCGTTCGTGGGTTTTTGTCATCCTTCCTTCTAACTCCGTCACTGATTCGACGATCTTGACGATCCCGCTTCTGCCCTCTACGATCGTCTTCTTTTCTTCCTTTGTCCCCTGGTCTGTCTGCGTCCTTGATAGTAGCCAACACATCTTCAGCATTCATGTACTTCTGTGCCTTGAGGAGCATTTCAGCCATCGTCTTTGGGGGGTTCTTCGCGAGTGAGCTGACGAGATCCCTAGACCTCAGCCCTGCCCTGCCTTGAATGTCGTCAGCTGTACCATATCGTCAGCTTCGTCTACCTCCAGTGTTTCCCTCGTGAAACGTTTTACATATGACCTTAAGGTTTCTTTTTCTCCCTGCCTGATGGTAAGCAAGTGGTCAGCAGTCCTCTTTGGTCGTTGTCCTCCAATAAAGTGACGCAGGAAGGCGTTGCTCAACTGCTCGAACATATCTATTGACGATGTTGGCAACTTCGTGAACCATTCTCGGGCAGCTCCCTTGAGAGTAGTTGGGAAGGAACGACACAATATCTCATCTGGGGCCTGTTGAAGTCCCAGGGTCGTCTTGAAGGTGTTTAGATGATCTTGAGGGTCCTTCAACCCATCAAAGGGCTCGAGCTGAGGTAACCGGAATTTCGACGGCACTAGGCAGTCGAGGACCACCGTCGTGAATGGTGAATCCGTCGCCCGGACCATCCGATCCACGCTCCGCTCTGTTTTTTCTTTGATGGCGTTCCTTAATTCGTCCATCTCCCTCCTCATCTCCCGAAGAATATCTGAATTTTGCTCGACGGGAGTGTTTGGCCTTCGATGGTCACTCCTTCTGTTGCTATCCCCCTCATCTTCCTGATTTCCCTTCGAACGATTTTCCTCTTGCTGAAGCCGTAATCTCATTTCTTGGTTTTGCTTAGTTAGTTCTTCAACTGTGGCTGCAAGGGCTTGAACTTGCTGAGCTAGGGCTGCAGCATCTTGATTAGACTCCATCCTTAAAAGAACAAGAATAAGGAACCACTATTCCGAGTTTGAACACGAAAAAATGTCGTCCCCACAGACGGTGCCAAACTGATGAGTGTGAACTCGTCAGTACAGTTCGTCGGACGGAGATGATTATTCACACCTTTGGAAATGAACACCGGTGTGGTGCCTGCCACAAAGCCTCCGATGCCAAAGTTAGTAAAAGAAGCTTCCTAGGAAATGAACAATGTAATTGGCAAGAATTAGAAAAATCTCTTAGTGCTATTTTCTGTGTGTATGTACCTGTTCTTTGGCAAGGTGGGAGACTTATATATGTTCTTATGGCTTCTAGCCGTTGGTGTAGTTATGGAGGTCTTTATGCTCCTTTTGGTAACGTCTGGGGCTGTTTAATGTGCCATCACTATCCTTCAACGGATTGTACAATTGTTTTTGTAACCGTTTTGGGTTTGATTCCCTGCATTGAGTGGTCTTGGATATATTCGTCAGTAAAGCATATGATCGTCTAACCTAGCCAGAGTTTGTAGTCGTCCGTGTTTATGGTAGAGTCCGTGTGTACTTGAACTTCGTCAGTCCCGTCAAGCTTGTTAGGTTTTTATGCTAAGAGAAGTGGGCTGTAGCCTGTAGTTTCAGCCTAAGATCTGTGGGAGTCAACACAAAAATCAAACTTCGTTTTTGATGGAGCATTGATTTGTAGTACAAATCATATAAAACAGGGGAGGCCGTGCACTAGTCTTCTCCTCTTAACGCTCTTAGTCTCTCTCTGATTTCTCCTTTTTACTCGTGACATTTATTTGTAGATTTTTCTTACGTATTCCACTATGGCGTGCTCCTTACACGGTGTGTCTACCATATTTTTTCCACCACTCACATCTCACCAAGTGGCTGACTTGGGGTAAAAGTTATGCTTCTTGTTGTGGCCCTAGTATTCTTCTTTTTTGTCTTACTGGTGACTTTTATCGACGTCCAAATGTATCTAATTCTAACTAGTTTATAACACATTATATCCAACAATGCGTTAAACTCAATGAGTCAATCAAGCTAATGTCGAGACAAGGGAAGCTGATTTTGTAGGTCAATCAAGAATGCATGAATTACCTAGTTATGTTATAACTTATAAACACTTTGGGGACACTTTAAATTGAGGAATTAATATAATATAGAGTAATTTCATTTAATTCAAAAACTTAAGCCAATGAGTTTCAGCTAAGGGAGTTATTTCTGCTCTAGCCAAGGGAATAAAATGTTTCGGTATTTGGTTGATACCGATGTACTGCTTTAAAGTTATATATATATATATATCCACATATTTTAACCTTCTTGGCATGCTTCTAGGAAAAAAAGTCCCCATCTTTTGGGCATCAACCTCAGAGAGTGGTAAGTTCGGCATTGCTTGTTTATGGATAGGATTGATGAGGCTGCATATATCCACACATTGGCGAAATTATAAGGTCCTCATGGTGGATAAGCGACGTGGTCCACCATTTTATTAAAAGACTTCCACCTGTTTAAAATTGCTGAATTAAAAAAAAAAATTAAACAAAAACTGATTACTGACTCAGCAAATTTAAACAGATGAGAGTCTTTTAGTGAAATAATGGACCATGTCACTTATTCACCATGAAGACCTTATAATTTCTCCAGAGCCAGATAACGATATTTGGTTACATTCATTTCATTTGGAACAAAATCATGGAAAATAAAAATAAAAATCAAAGTCAATATATAGTAATTCCAAAACGCGTATTTCGACTTTTCAGCTAGACTTCCTGAAGCAAAATAAAATGCCTGGGTCGCTAGGAAATTAAGTCCATCTTAGGCCATTAACAGCAGCCGCATGATATTTTCATTGAAAACGTCATATAAAAACATGTGGGTGGTCCCATGCTTTATGGTATTGCTTGTTGTGGGTTAAATTTCCTCCCACATCACTTCAAGCTTGTTAGGTTTTTATGCTAGGATTTGAGGACGTCAGTCAACACAAGAATCAAACTTCATTTTTGATGGAGCATAGTTTTGTAATACAGATCATATAAAACAAGGGAGGTCAGGTCACACTAGTCTTCGCCTCTCTACGTTCTTAATCTCTCTCTCCCTTTTACTCACGCCATTTATTTATAGATTTTTCTCTTACATATTCCATCTTGGCACGACACTGAGGGCCTTGCAACATTTTCTCGTTTGTCTTACTAGTGACTTCTATCAAATACACCTAATTCTAATTAGTTTATGATAAAGCGTAAGTTCGTCAGTAGAGTGAATTCGTCAGTAGAGTTGGTCAGATGAAGGCAATCCTCAGCCTGTTTGATCGTACTCTCAAAGGTGGTCACCGGTGTGGTGCCTGCCACAATGCCTCCGATGCCAAAGTCAGTATAAGAAGCTCTCTAGGAAATGAACAATGTAATTGGAAAGAATGAAAGAGATCTCTTAGTATTTTAGTGTGTATGTACCTTGTACTTGGCAATGTGGGAGACTTATATATGTTCTTATGGCCTCTAGCCGTTGGGGTAGTTATGGAGGTCTTAATGCTCCTTTTGGTAACGTCTAGGGCCGTTTAATGTACCATCACTGTCCTTCAACGGATTGTACAGTTGTCCCTGTAACCGTTTTGGGTTTGATTGCCTGCATTGAATGGTCTGGATATCTTCGTCAGTAAAGCATATAATTGACTCACCTAGCCAAAGTTTGGATTCGTCCGTATCGATGGGATCGTCCGTGTGTACATGAACTCGTCAGCCCCGTCAGTTGCCCCCCGATTCTGTGTTCGTTATTTAAATGACGACCATAGAATGTAAAGAGTTTGCAGTTTATGAGTGTCGTTTGGGATTTCGATCCGCATTAAATGCAAAGCGACGGCGTTTCGCAAATCGTGGCATACGTGGCACGTGCTGGTGGGTGGAGTTAATGCTTCGATTTGGTGGGACTATTGGGCTTCCCGCTGGTTTTTTCAGTTTTCCAAAGCCTTAGTTTAAAACTTCTTCTTGTTCACATTTTTCAAAAATCCTTCAATCATTTGCTTTAATCATTCTCTCCGGTGACTTCTCTCTGCAACCTTTCTCCGAACTGGCAATCGGCGCAGTGGTGCTCCTTCTTCTGATTGCTTCATTAAGGTACGTACGCCCATTCTCCTGTGTTACTCTTCTTCGCCCAGTTATGGCTTTGCATCTGATCTTTTTCTTTTTTCTTTTCGTTTGTTCTAAATTCCATGGGGGTTTAGTTTGCCGTTGTGTCTTTTATTGGGTTTTCATGGTTAGTAGCTCTGAGGTTAGGATAGCTTGCCCTTCAATTTCATTCCTTTTTGCTCGCTTAGGAGGGTCTTTAGGGGTTCCCTCTAATATTGAGGATTTTGTTTTTGAGGGTAACTATCTGAGTGTTGCTTTGGCTGATCTGTTGCCTTTGCTTCGTCAGTCTTTAGATTGGTTTGTAAACGAGGTTGGAGGGCGAGTGAGTATGTCTAAAGTTAGGTCGAGCGAGCTTGAAACTGGGTTGTCGTCCAATGGCGGCCTAGCGGAGGAAGATACCGTCGTCTCTGGCTCTCGAGAGGTTAGGGCTTTTTATGACCTGGGAGAGGAGTGTGGGCTAGATGCTGACACATTGGCGAGGTTTAGAGATAGATTCCAGTTTCCGGATCGAGTTAGGGTTCGTCTGCCCAGTGTGGAAGACCGGGCATGTCACTTCTTCCTAGGTGAGGTATGCTTTTACGAGGCTGCCTTCACTTGTGGGTTGAGGTTTCCCATCCATCCTTTCTTGATGGAGTTGTTAGATCACTTTGGTATCACTCCGGGGCAACTTATGCCCAATTCGTGGAGAATTTTAATCAGCTGTATGGGGATATGGCTGGCAGCTAATGACGGGGATATGATCAGGGTTGACGAACTGGTGTATTTGTATCGTTTGAAAGCGTCAAAGGAGTATGGGTATTATGAACTAGTGCCTTGGGAGAGAGGGACTAGGATTGTCAAAAAATTACCTTCGTCATTCAGGTATTGGAAGTCCGGATTCTTCTATGTGTCTGGGGACGATTTTGAGACACCCTCGGGCGAGGTTTGGGGTGATCTCCCGGTGTTACGTCGTCGGTGGGAAACCCCGACTTTAGGTGCATCAATATTTCTTCTTCGTTTCTTGAATTCTGTTGTGCTTACAATTATGGCCGCTAATACCCTTTTTTTTTTTTTTAAGTTAAAAGACGACCAAATCTTAAGAGCAGGTATAGAGAACGTGTGCAGAAGGCTATCAAGTACGCGCAGACGATCGAGAGCTGGGACGATCTCGTCGATCCCAGAACTCTTGCGTTCTACTGTCTCGGGCCTGAGCCCTCTGCCTTTGTTTTTGAAAAATCTTGACATAGAAGGAAAAAAGAGTAAGTTCTAGCTTCGTCAGTATTGACATTTCTTTCTTGTGCTTTTCTTCGGGGCTAATGTTCTTCTTTTGATAGAGATGACGTCGAAATTCAATAAAGATATGTATGCGAAGATGAGGGCCAAGAAGGATGAGCCCTTGTCTAACTTAGGAAAAAAGACCATGCGTGTAGTAGGGAAGGGTCTTTCTGCCACCCCGCCAGCTTCCGTCACTCCCCTTGTCTCCGGCACTGAGACGACGAGGACTGCTTCTCCGTCTACTTCAGTGGAGGAGCTCCCCACGCCCGTCTCCAAGAGGCCACGCCTGACGGGGAAAGAGAAAGAGAAAGAGGATGTTGATCACTCAACAATCTGGGGTGACGAGAAGCTGGTAGTTGAACGGGTCCACAACATTGTGACGGCTGACGACCTGAAGGCTTTCTCTGGGGTCTCCTTTAATACAGTCGCTGGTGGCGACGTCCATAAGCTCGTTCAGGTGAAGTGCTTTTACTTCTTTCCTGAACAACCCTTTCTTTTTTTCTTTTTTCTTTTTTTCTTTTTTTTTTTTTTTTTTTATTTTTCAAGAGTTTGTGTTAGGATAGATTTTATTGTATTCAACAAGTGAATATGAGTTGAGTGATTTATGACTTCTCTCATATGCTCATTTGTTTGTTGTGGTTTTATCATGGATTGCCAAAGGGGGAGATTGTTAGGACATATGTGTTTTAACTTGATTAAGAACATATGTGTTTGAAGTGTTTCAGAAATACAGGTTGTCAAAGTCTACTTGCCATAAACTCTCTTCTTGCAAAGTTTTCCAAGAGTTTGTGTTAGGGTAGATTTTATTGTATTCAACAAGTGAATATGAGTTGAGTGATTTATGACTTCTCTCATATGCTCATTTGTTTGTTGTGGTTTTGTCACGGATTGCCAAATGGGGAGATTGTTAGGACATATGTGTTTTAACTTGATTAAGAACATATGTCACTTATTTATGTAAATTGGCTAATCCTTTGACAAAACGCACTCTACTTGTAATTGGGTAGTTCTAGGTGTTTTTAATACTTCAAGAAACAATGTTTCAAGGTCAAGTGTTGAAGTCATCAGGTCTATCCAAGAAAAACCAAGCTGAAGTGCAAAGTTTTTAAAGCTCGACACCTCTCGATAGCTACCTCGACACCTGCTATCTGTCGAGATTTAAAATTTCAGATTTCTAATCTGATTTTCTTGGGATCCTTGAATATGTTTTTAGGCTTTCTTTTCTTCTAACCCTAAACATATAAAAGGATTATTTTAAGAGCCGTCAAGTGTGACACAAGTTGCATTAGCATTGAGCAATCTCTGTTCAAGCAAATTGTGATCAAAAGACGAAGTTCTTGACCTAGTTCATCTTCCATCAAGAAGTTGCTGTGTATTTGCACCGTAGGGTTTTGTGACCAAGCATCTTCCTGCTATTCATCATAAAGGATGAACTGAAGAACTTTGCAGCCAACCATTCTTACTAAGTTGGTGTTCTGAAGCCGCGTACTTGGATCTGCGCATTGGTTAGTCACGTACTTGGGAGCCATGCATCAAAGGTGGGAACTGTCGCTACAGATCAAGTCCAATTGGGTATTGGGGTAAGGGTTCAACTGTAGGTTGGTAAGGTACTTGGGATTCTTTTACTTGTAACTGCTTGATTTGATAATAGTGGAGTTTCAGGAGTGGTGACCTGAAAATCACCCGGTGGGGTTTTTAACGTTAGGGTTTTCCCCATTCGTAAACAAATCACCGTGTTATTTATTTTCCGCTGCATATTTTGTTGTTGGTGATTTGTTTGTGCTTACATAAAATTGCATGATTAATTGATTAATTAATTACTTGGCTAAATTAATTAATTAGGGTTAATCACTAGGGTCATTCAGATTGTCACCTATCACTTCGTCAAGGCAGTCTAGGTCAACTCGCAGTAGGTCGTCATTTTCTTCTTCATTGAACGCTTCTCTCCTGGTGCTGGTTATTCCCACTTCGACAGGGATCACTGCTTCAGTACCGTAGGTGAGTCTGAAGGGGTTCTCTCTTGTTAGGGTTCTAACCGTGGTTCTGTAGGCCCACAAGACGTTGGGCAGTTCTTCTGGCCAGGCTCCTTTCGCGTCGTCCAGTTTGGTCTTTATGATCTTGAGCAATGTGCGGTTCGTTACTTCCATCTGTCCATTCGCTTGTGGGTGGCCTGGTGACGAGAACTGGTTCTTGATGCCCAAGCCCGAGCAGAAGTCCTTGAAACTTTGGCTATCGAACTGTTGTCCGTTGTCCGATATGATCGTCCGTGGGATCCCGAACCTGCAAACTATATTCTTCCATACGAACCCCTGGATTCTGACCTCGGTGATGGTTGCCAATGCCTCTGCCTCAACCCACTTAGTGAAATAATCAATAGCAACTAGTAAGAATTTTACCTAACCTTTGCCTTGAAGTAGTGGGCCAACGATGTTGATTCCCCATTGTGCGAATGGCCATGGAGATATTATCGTCGTCAGCTTTTCTGATAGGAGCCGTTGAATGTTCCCGAACCTTTGATATTTGTCACATTTCTTGACGAACCTTGCTGCGTCATCTTGCATGGTCGGCCAGAAGTAACCTGTTCGCATAATTTTTCTTACCAGGGATTTAGGGCCTGCATGATCTCCGCAGATCCCTTCATGGACCTCTTTCAGGACGTATTCGGCCTCTCCTTCGTCAACGCATCTCAAGTAGGGCATGGAGAAACCTCTTTTGTATAAGGTATCATTAAGAATTATGAATCTGGCAGATCTCTTCTTGATCTTCCTAGCTTCATCTTCATTTTTGGGTAGGTGGCCATCCTAGAGGAAGGACATGATGGGCGTCATCCAGCTACTTGTGCCCTCGACTGCAAATGTTGAAATTTCTTCTATGCTGGGGTTTCTCTGTATCTCCATCATCAAGTCTGTCCTTGATTCTGTCTCTTCCGGCAAGGCTATCTTTGAAACTTCATCTGCAGCCATATTCTGGCTTCTTGGAATTTGGGTGAACTCCATTTTTTCGAACTCTTGAGTCAAGCATTTCGTCAACCTGAGGTATTTCTACATTCTGTCTTCTTTTGCTTCGTACTCTCCTCTGATCTGCCCAATTATTAGCTTTGAGTCGTTCTGGACTAGCAGGTTCCTGGCCCCAAGCTCTCTTCTGAGCCTTAAACCTGTCAAAATTCCTTCGTACTCAGCTTCCTTATTGGTGGCTGGAAATTTCAGCTGGACTCCATATTTCAATGTCTCTCCGTCAGGAGTGGTTATGACGACCCCTACTCCCCCTCTTTTTTGGGCTGACGAGCCATCGGTCTGCATCACTCATGTCTCGTCCATGTTGGCAAGGCTCGGCTCGTCTGGGTGGGTAAACTCGGCGATGAAGTCAGCCAGAGCTTGTGCTTTGATGGCCATCTTGGAATGGTACTCCACGTCGAATTGGCTGAGTTCAATTGCCCACTGGACCATCCTCCCGACTGCCTCGGGTTTATTCATAGACTTCTTGATGGGTTGGTCCGTTATTACTAAGATTGGGTTTGCCTAAAAGTATTGCCTGAGCTTGCGCGAAGCTACTATCAATGCAAACGTAATTTTCTCGATCTTTGGGTACCTGAATTCAGCTCCTTGGAAAGCTTGGCTGACGTAGTAGACTGGGAGCTGTTTCCTATCTTCTTCTCGTATTAAGGCTGCACTGACAGTTGTAGATGAAACTGCCAGGTATAAGTACAAATTTTCACCTTCTTTGGACGGGCTTAGGAGTGGTGGATTGCTAAGGTAACGCTTGAGCTCTTGGAAGGCCGCTTCACATTCGTCGGTCCATTCAAAGGCTTGCTTCAGGGTCTTAAAGAATGGTAAGCATTTGTCCGTTGCTCTAGACACGAATCTGTTAAGAGCTGCAATCCAGCCTGTGAGCTTCTGGACTTCCTTGACGGTCTTAGGTGATGCCATATTGAGTATAGCTTGCACCTTCTCAGGATTTGCTTCTATTCCTCTCTGAGACACCATGAATCCGAGGAATTTTTCGGAGGCGACACCAAAAACACACTTACCAGGGTTTAGCTTCATTTGGTATTGCTTGAGGGTATCGAATGTCTCCTTAAGGTCGTCCAGATGCGCGAGTTCTTCCTTGCTCTTGACGAGCATATCGTCGACGTAAACTTCCATATTCCTGCCTATCTGCTTGACGGACATTTTATTCACCAACCTCTGATACGTCGCTCCTGCGTTCTTCAGTCTAAAGGGCATTACCTTAGAGCAGTAGAGCCCCTGGCTGGTGATGAAGGCGGTTTTATCCTGATCCTCGTCAGCCATTTTTATCTGGTTGTACCCTGAGAATGCATCCATGAATGTCAACAGCTTGTGCTCGGCCGTAGAGTCTACTAGCTGGTCTATTCTGGGAAGAGGGAAACTGTCCTTCAGGCAGGCCTTGTTTAGGTCCGTGAAGTCCACGCACATTCTCCATTTTCCATTTGCTTTCTTTACTAGGACGAAGTTGGCCAGCCAGTCTGGATAGTACACCTCCCTAATAAAGCCTGCAGTCAAGAGTTTACTCACCTCGTCAGCAATTGCTTAGTCTCTTTCGGGCGCAAAAGTTCTTCGTCTCTGCTTGATGGGTTTCCTCTCTGGGTCCACATTCAACCTGTGTTGAATAACTTCTGGAGATATGCTCGGCATGTCGTCATGGCTCCAAGCAAAGACGTCCAAGTTCTCCCTGAGAAACTAAATGAGCCTCGTTCTTATCTCAGGACTCAAGGTCGTCCCTATTCTGGTTGTTTTCGTCATTTCCCCTTCGATCAACTCCACTACTTTCAGTGCTTCCAACTTTTCTTCCTCTTTTTCTTCCACTATCCACGCGTGGTTCTCCTTAGCTGCTAAAACAGCTTGATAGCATTCTTGAGCTAGAACTTGGTCTCCTTTAACTTCACCAACACCATCTTCCGTTGGAAATTTCACCTTCAAGCAGTAGGTGGATGTGGACGCCTTCCACTTGTTGAGTGCTGGCCTCCCAATGATGACATTATAGGATGAGGGACAATCTACTACCAAAAAGTCTATCTGACGAGTCAACTACTTTGGGTACGTTCCCACTGTTACTGTCAGCGTCACTATGCCTCTAGGATACACCCTGTCACCGCTGAAACTAACGAGTGGAGAATCGAATGGACGAAGTCTTTTGGGATCCAGCTTCAGTTGTTGGAATGCGGAAAAGTAAATGATATCGGCAGAGCTACCGTTGTCCACGAGGATCCTTTTGGTGTTGAACCCTTCTATGGTGAGCATTATGACCAAGGGGTCATTGTGAGGCTATTTCACTCCTCTGGAGTCACTCTCGTTAAAGGTCATATCCTGATCAGTTCGTCTGTACTTTGGCAGGGGTGTCATATGGACGCTATTCACTTGTCGCTGATGTGTTTTCTTGGGTGACTTGAATGAGCCCCCGGTGGTAAGCCCCCCTGCGATCGTCTGTATCTCCCCGATCACATTTTGAGGAGGTTGGGATTGACGGCCGTCGTTCCTGGATGAGGACTCACGTTGGCCTTTGTCTTCACCTCGGAACTTATTGTGTTCCCCCTTCTTCATGAATTTCTGCAGTTTCCCCTTTCGTATCAATTCTTCTATTTGCTCTTTGAGATCCCTACAATCTTCGGTGTAATGGCCATGATCTTTGTGAAATCGGCAATACTTACTCTTGTCGCGGACGTTAGGAGATGAGTGCAGTGGTCGTGGCCACTTAAGGTAGTGCTCGTCTTTAATCTGCGCTAAAATTTTGTCAACAGGCATAACGAGAAGGGTGAATTTTACCATTCGTGTATTTTTATCATCTTTCCTTCTGACTCCATCATTGGTTTGACGATCTGGTCGATCCCGCTTTTGTCCTCTACGATCGTCTTCTCTTCTTCCTTTATCCCCTGGTCTGTCCACGTCCTTGATAGCAGCCAACGCGTCCTCAGCATTCATGTACTTCTGCGCCTTGAGGAGCATTTCAGCCATCGTCTTTGGGAGGTTCTTCGTGAGTGAGCTGACGAGCTCCCTGGACCTCAACCCTGCCTTGAAGGTCGTCAGCTGCACCATATCGTCGGCTTCGTCTACCTCCAGTGTCTCCCTCGTGAAACGTTTTACATACGACCTCAGGGTTTCCTTTTCTCCCTGCCTGATGGTAAACAAGTGGTCAGCGGTCCTCTTCGGTCGTTGTCCACCAATAAAGTGACGCAGGAAGGCGTTGCTCAACTGCTCGAACGTATCGATGGACGACGTTGGTAACTTTGTGAACCATTCTCGGGCAGCTCCCCTGAGTGTAGTTGGGAAGGAATGACACAATATTTCGTCCGGGGGCTGCTGAAGTCCCAGGATCGTCTTGAAGGTGTTCAGGTGGTCTTGAGGGTCCTTCAGCCCATCGAAGGGCTCGAGCTGAGGTAACCGGAATTTTGATGGCACTGGACAGTCGAGGACCGCTGTTGTGAATGGTGAATCCATCGCCCGGACCATCTGATCCACGCTCTGCTCCGTTTTTTCTTTGATGGCATTCCTTAGTTCGTCCATCTCCCTCCTCATCTCCCGAAGAATGTCTGAATTTTGCTCGGCGAGAGTGTTTGGCCTTCGATGGTCACTTCTTCTGTTGCTATCCTCCTCATCTTCCTGATTTCCCTTCGAACGATTTTCCTCCTGTTGAAGCCGCAGCCTCATTTCTTGGTTTTGCCTAGTCAGTTTTTCAACTGTGGCTGCAAGGGCCTGAACTTGCTGAGCTAGGGCTGCAGAATCTTGATTGGACTCCATCCTAAAAAGAATAAGAATAATGAACCACTATTTCGAGTTTGAACACGAAAATGTCGTTCCCACAGACGGCGCCAAACTGATGAAGCGTAAGTTCGTTAGTAGAGTTGGTCAGATGGAGGTAATCCTCAGCTTGTATGATCGTACTCTCAAAGGTGGTCACCGGTGTGGTACCTGCCACAATGCCTCCGATGCCAAAGTCAGTATAAGAAGCTCTTTAGGAAATGAACAATGTAATTGGAAAGAATCAAAAAGATCTCTCAGTATTTGTGTGTATATGTACCTGGTCCTTAGCCATGTGGGGGACTTATATATACGTTCTTATGGCCTCTAGCCGTTGGGGTAGTTATGGAGGTCTTAATGCTCCTTTTGGTAACGTCTGGGGCTGTTTAATGTGCCATCACTGTCCTTCAACGGATTGTACAGTTGTCCTTGTAACCGTTTTGGATTTGATTGCCTGCATTGAATGGTCTGGATATCTTCGTCAGTAAAGCATATAATTGACTCACCTAGCCAGAGTTTGGATTCGTCTGTATCGATGGGATTGTCCGTGTGTACATGAACTCGTCAGCCTCGTCATTATAGATCTATGAGAAAGTAGACACTTCTTATAATTTCTTTGGTTGGTTTATATTTTTCTTGCAAGTCCTTCAAGGATTTAGAGTAAATACTTTTTAAATTTATTCCTAGCTAAATGGTAAAATAAATTTTGAATTTTAACTATACAACATATAATTAAAACTAATCCAGCTAACCTGCCTAATCTGCCGAGTTGAAGTTACCCAAATTTTATATCAACCTACCATTTTTTTAGGTTGGTGGATTAGCCGTGGTTTGAAAATTTTCCAACCTGTCAATAGCTAATTGGTTAAAAAATATTCTATCAACCCGCCCAATATCTCTTGTTGGTTTGAACCACTTTATTCTTTGGGTAGTCCAATGAACACTAGATTTCCTCTCCATTGCCTTATTCACTAAACCCCCCTTATTCCATCTCTAGTTAAATTCTAGTAGAATTGGATGCATATCCACTATGTATTCTATCTTGTTCCAGCCAATTTTAACGGTAATTTAATTTTGGGTGAAATACTCTCTTCATTTGTTTTGAACTTTTCCCTCCTCTTTTTTGATTTTTTCTTGATTTTTTTTAATCTCTTTCTATATCTCTCAATCTTATCATGAAGTAAAAATCACTTGGGCAGGGAAAAATCTCTTTCAATGACTGCTACTGTCTGTTGGTGATGTGATGCCTACCTTTGTGATTCCCTTTCCCTCGTCCTTCTTGTGTCCAACAACCATAAAAGTCATGACCAGTCCAAAACTCAAACATCCACATTTGAATGGGAAAAATAGCACCACCAGAGCATTCCCGATTTGGAATAAAAGAAAGAACTGCTAAAACTTTGTCAGTTTTTCAAATAGAAATAGCACAAAAACACCTCTTTTTTTCGATAAACAACACTAGAACACATTATTAGAGACCTTTAAATAGTTCAAGTTAATTAATTCTTTATTGCATCTTCAACTACAGCCTATTTTGCAGTCACCAACATAGCAACTAACGAGCCCACGCACCATACCAGTAAAATTACGAGGACAAGATATACAAATATACAGAAATATTATTTAGTTAATGATTATTACATATTTTTCGTACACGCTACTATGTGGGCTGAAATCGTGCTTTTAATGGATCATTGGCTAACTTTGAGACTATTCCCACCATCAACCTTAAAATTATGCCCTGTGACAAACTCGGAATCCTCAGAAGCTAGAAACACCACAACGTCGGCCACATTTTTGGGTGCCATCACCCCACCTTTCAAGACGGCACTCGACTCGTACACCTTTTCCGCCTCTTCATTTTCAACCCCAAACATGTCTTTGAGCAGTGCCGTCCCAACAACCCCCGGTGAAACACAATTCACTCGTATCCCATATGGCCCCAGCTGCAAGCTCGCGGACCTCACCAACCCCAACACCGCATGCTTCGACATCACGTAGTCCACGAATTTGTCGCCGCCCATAGTTGCCACCACGCTCGCCGTGCAAACAATGCTCCCCCTCACGCGCCCTTCAACCATCGCCCTCGCCGCGTGCTTCACGCACGCCACCATTCCACGCGCGTTCACTGCCATGACCTTATCGTAAGCCGACATGTCCACCTCCAATACGCTTTGCTCGCACTTGTGAGTCGCTCTCCCCAAGCCCGCGTTGCTGTACATGATGTCCAGGCGTCCGTACGCTTTGACTGTGGTGTCTACCAATGCTTTGACCTGTTCCTCGTCACAGACATCGCAATGAACGTAGGTGCAGATGTTGGACCCGATTGATACGGCGACGTTTTGGCCCTTCTCGTCTTGGACGTCGGCGATGACGATGGCTCTGGCGCCGTGAGCAGCGAAGTGGCGCGCCGTGGCCTCGCCTATGCCACCTGCACCTCCGGTGATAATGGCCACCTTGCCTTGGAGCTTCTTGTTTGATGGTGTGGAGTCTGTCATTTTGTTTGTATCAATCAGGGGAGTGAACTGAATAGTGAATCCTTTCTATCTGCTACAATATTTGCCAACCTCTCTGGTCTCTGGTCCCATATGTAGAAAAATCAAACAGTAATCAATTACCATGCCTTGCATGAAAGATCATCCAACTCTGAGTTTTGAACGCTTCTTGTTGGTTTTTGGATAAGAAAAATTAATGGATGCCCTTATTTTTTTTTGTTCTAGAAATATTTTTAACAATAAAAAAAAGTTATTAATTTTTTTTATTATTCTTTCTATTTTTCATAAAAGTAAAATTAAATTTTGTTTAAGATAATCTATAAATTAATTTATGTCCCAAGAGCACCGGGACCCTCTTAAAAAAATCAATCATATACCTATAGTAATTTCCTCTTTAAATCTTATGATGAGGATGGCTTTTGATTGTTTTACTTTTTGGTTTTTGGGATTACTCGAGGACCATTAATGACCTTATGGTTATGGACTAAATGGAAAGGTGCTTATGAGCATTGTCATCCTGAAAACAACCCTTGCAATTTTATTCAAAGTCGGCGATTCAAACAAAATAGTGCATCAGGAAAAATATCTAATTGATTTGGAAGGTATATTCTGCAACAACCGATATGTTAAAATGTTTTAAGGAATTGAAATCTAGTTTTAAATTTCTTGATCTTTGTCTAGGACTAGGAGTTCAAGGTGATGCACATCTAATTGACTAGAAGGGGCCTAGACTATCAGCATTATGCGAAAAAATTTATCAAGGAACTTGAATTTAAATCCAGATCCCATGGAACATCCTGCTTATAGATGGTCAAAATGAAAAGTTAAGAATCTTCATTGCCGATCAAAACAAAAAGAGTAGGTTTTCTTTTTTTTTTTTTCTTTTTTTTTTTTTTTTAAATTACTTTTATCTTTTTTGATTAGACGACTGACATGTATTCTCAAGATGGAATTCATAGTCTCTTAACGGAGATATAAAGTATTCACTTGAGATAAGTTTAATGGGTTTGTTATTCAGAGAGTTAGGCCTAACCACTTTAGTAAGACTAAAGTATATATTTATGGAATTGGATTTCATAAATATATAATGAATAACATTAAAGGATTAAACCGGGTACTCAAGGATTAAGATGTAGTAATTTACAAAGTGGCAGTCTAAATGACTTTGTATTACTACGAATATTTTATGAAGGGTTGCATGTATAATAAAGTCTTGGGATATAATTTATAGATAAGACCTAGAGTGCAACTATTTTATATATGTGGTATTAAAAGTAGTTAATGGTAACTTTGGACTTGTCAAGAGTTGACAGAAAAGCCCAAGGCCCATTGGAGCTAGTGTCTTATTGGTCCCTTTTGGTCCCACTCCAAGCCACACACTTAAGCCCAATTGGTAAGGCCCAAAAGGCCGGCCCAATTAGATAAATTGGTTAGATACAAAGGGAAAAACGTACAGAAACATTTTGTGACAAGAAAACATCATTTCAAAGTGGTGTATGAGAGTGTAAGTCATTTTTTTGGTCATCCCTTTGTTACCAATCGAGAGACCACACATCTTGGGTGTTAGTGGAATTGGAGTGAAGATTAAAAGTAGTCCCAAGTGCTTCAATCTTCAGTTTTGCAATTCATCGCTTCAAGGTACACTCTCTTGTTCTCTAATTCTGAAATTTACTTTGTGCATGTTATCAATATCGAATGAAGTAGATCCGTTTTAGAACTTATTTTCCGCTGCATTTATCTTTATAACCATCAGCTGGATCGTTCCTTCTAAGTCGTCTTCATTGAATGCAAGGATCTCCCAAGCATGTTTCGCTTTCTTCTCCGGATGTCTTTTCTCCGGGGATTCTTCTACAGGCACAATAGTCAATACCCTTTTTGGTCACAGCTGCACCCCTCGGGGCGGCATGGATCACTTTAATTACTCCCAACGGTGGTGGGAGAGGGTTACCTCTCTGCTGGGCACCCAAATCATCGAGATTCACTACGAATTCCTTTAAATGTCCTATTTTTACCAACTGCCCTAGATGGTCTTTCAATACCTGACATTGCTCAGTGGCATGCCTCTTAACTTTGTGATAGGCGCAGTACAAATTCTGGTTTCTCCGAGAGGGATCACCCCCCATCTTATTTGGCCACCTGAAGTACAGCTCGTTTTTGATTCGGTCTACAATCCGATGCACTGGTTCCTTAAATGTCACGTTCACCTCCTCTAGCTGCCACTCGGGCTCCTGTATCTTAAAATCCTTCTGAGGCCTTGGCTGATAACCGCTCTGCCAAGGATGATTTATCAACGGGGCCTTACCCTTGCTCTGCAACCCATCATCCTCTAAGCGCTTATATTCCTCGATACGCCTCATGAGCTGCCTCATGTCCTCAGGAGGCTTCTTCTTCAGCGACTCTCGTAGTTTCGAATCTTCGGGCAATCCCATCCTGAAGGTACTCACTACAATTTTCTCATTGCCCCCTTCTATTTCATTATAAAGCTTCCAATACCGACTGTCGTAGCTACGAAAGGTCTCCCCAACCCTCATCCTCATTGACAGTAAAACATCTACTGGTTGTGGCACCTGGCTACAAGTTACAAATCGGATACCGAACTCTTGGATCAGCTTGGCAAAAATGTGGATGGAACTCTTCCGTAATCCATTAAACCATCTTAGAGCGGTCGGGCCGAGGCTCAAGGGAAACACCTTACACATCAGCGCATCATTGTGAGAATGCAGAGACATCATGCGGATATAATGGCTGGCGTGCTTAACCAATTCCGTCTTCTCGTCGTAGATATTGAACGATGGGCGCGTAAATCTGCTTGGCATTGGGGCACGTTCAATATCCTCTGAGAATGGCGACCGAGCAGCTCTATGTAAGGCATGGCTCATTGCATCCATGGCTGCGTTATGTGGTTACCGCTCTTCGGGGGAGTCTGAGCCCCGGTCCACATACTCTCGCGAACATGAACGGTCCCAGCGATGGCGGGATTCTTGTGAATTTGAATGATCCCAGTGATGACGGGATTCCTGTTAGTGTGAACGTTCCTTCATCGATGGGAACCAGATCAATTGGACCTCGTCCTATAGCGATCTCCCCCTGTATCAGACCTTCTCTCTCGGTTGTCTTGGTCCCTTCTCTGGCATCCACTCCCTGCTTCTAACTCCAAATCTCTCACCAATTTGCTTAGCCGCTCAAGCTCCTTGTCTCTCTCGTCAAGTTGTTTATGCCCAGAGGCGCCTAAGATTGTCCGTTGTGTTTGGTATGACCCCTCCCTCAGGTCGAAATGCTCTTCCTCTTGCTCGCGGTCCTATCCTCACACCTCTTTTGCCTCCTCTCTCGCCAAGAAGACCCTCGAGAAGACCCCATAGAACCACTTACAGCATTGCTCTCTGAACGTCTATCAAACATCCTCCCGGGATTGTGTCTCGGTAGAACCACAGCGTTGTAGGAGATTCCCACAAATGGCGCCAATTGTGCGCACCCAGAACAGGCTTAAAGGACCAGCTCACTCTTAGGCTCACAATATATTTGTAACGTGGGCTTTGGTTTTCTTACTTTAGGTGATCCTAGACAAGAGACCTAATTATATCTCTCAAGTTTCTGTATATCCCTTTTTCCTTTCTTAGTCACTCTCTTACTCTTAAGTATAAACTGTTTTCAGTTCCTCTTTTTCCAACCCTTTTCCTTCCTTTGTTTCTCCTATTTATAGCCAAGCGTGAGTCGAAAGGTGATGATTGCTTTCAAAACTAGTGCAGCCGAGGTCTAATGATGTTAATCGTAAGTGGGTGTTTAGGTGGGAGTGGCTTTGGAACTAGTTCCCAATTCAGTAGAATTACTCAGCAACGGGTGTAGCGTCATTGATTGGGGGGGGGGGGGGTGGTTCGCTAAGCATAGTCTAGGTGACGTGGTGTAGCATGTGCTGATGTAAACCCCTAAGGGGTGAAATGGACAAAATGTTGGGTTGGCGTATAAGGCCCATATGGGCTTGGACATCACGGTAGCTTAAGGACCAAATAGGCCTTGGTATACTAGTGTTGTACAGTTTGTATCTATATTTTTATTGATTATGTTATTTGTCTTTTTGATTTGGGTCCCATATATTTTTATAAATATTGAGACCATGCATACCATTTTGAAGTTTATTTCTTATGTTGGTATGTTATTATTTTGAATCTTTGATGTGACTTTGGAAATGTTAAAGACTTTGGGTTTGTTAATTCAATTTTCCTCAATTGTAAGGCAACAACCTACTATTTTTTCTTTTTCCTTTTCCTTTTTTGTGGAGAAAAGGTCTATTAGAGATGATATCTCTCTTTTTATTGACCCTATGTTTGTGTTAGAATTGAGATTATTCAATAAAATCTACCTTTAATTTTTGGTGTGCATTAGTTATATTTTGAGATTATGCAATAATAAATTGTAGATTGTGATAATTTTTTTAAAAAATAACATTGTTAATGCCAACCTACACAACCCGCCTAACCCGCCGAGTTGCAACCGCCAAAATTTGTAACAAATCCGCCGAATTTTGACTTTGGTGGGTTGGTGGTAGATTGAAATTTTTCCAACCCGTTGGTAACAGATTGGAGGCTTTTACTAGTCCAATCCGACCCACACACACTCCTATTTTCAATTACTGGGCTTAATATAGATCTTGTGCAATACTCTAGATGCAATATCTTATAGATGGTCGAGATAAAAAGGTAAAAAACTTAACTTTTCATCTCAGTCGTCTAATCAAAAAAGATAAAAGTAATTTAAAAAAAAAAAAAAAAGAAAAAAAAAAAAAGAAAACCTACTCTTTTTGTTTTGATCGGCAATGAAGATTCTTAACTTTTCATTTTGACCATCTATAAGCAGGATGTTCCATGGGATCTGGATTTAAATTCAAGTTCCTTGATAAATTTTTTCGCATAATGCTGATAGTCTAGGCCCCTTCTAGTCAATTAGATGTGCATCACCTTGAACTCCTAGTCCTAGACAAAGATCAAGAAATTTAAAACTAGATTTCAATTCCTTAAAACATTTTAACATATCGGTTGTTGCAGAATATACCTTCCAAATCAATTAGATATTTTTCCTGATGCACTATTTTGTTTGAATCGCCGACTTTGAATAAAATTGCAAGGGTTGTTTTCAGGATGACAATGCTCATAAGCACCTTTCCATTTAGTCCATAACCATAAGGTCATTAATGGTCCTCGAGTAATCCCAAAAACCAAAAAGTAAAACAATCAAAAGCCATCCTCATCATAAGATTTAAAGAGGAAATTACTATAGGTATATGATTGATTTTTTTAAGAGGGTCCCGGTGCTCTTGGGACATAAATTAATTTATAGATTATCTTAAACAAAATTTAATTTTACTTTTATGAAAAATAGAAAGAATAATAAAAAAAATTAATAACTTTTTTTTATTGTTAAAAATATTTCTAGAACAAAAAAAAATAAGGGCATCCATTAATTTTTCTTATCCAAAAACCAACAAGAAGCGTTCAAAACTCAGAGTTGGATGATCTTTCATGCAAGGCATGGTAATTGATTACTGTTTGATTTTTCTACATATGGGACCAGAGACCAGAGAGGTTGGCAAATATTGTAGCAGATAGAAAGGATTCACTATTCAGTTCACTCCCCTGATTGATACAAACAAAATGACAGACTCCACACCATCAAACAAGAAGCTCCAAGGCAAGGTGGCCATTATCACCGGAGGTGCAGGTGGCATAGGCGAGGCCACGGCGCGCCACTTCGCTGCTCACGGCGCCAGAGCCATCGTCATCGCCGACGTCCAAGACGAGAAGGGCCAAAACGTCGCCGTATCAATCGGGTCCAACATCTGCACCTACGTTCATTGCGATGTCTGTGACGAGGAACAGGTCAAAGCATTGGTAGACACCACAGTCAAAGCGTACGGACGCCTGGACATCATGTACAGCAACGCGGGCTTGGGGAGAGCGACTCACAAGTGCGAGCAAAGCGTATTGGAGGTGGACATGTCGGCTTACGATAAGGTCATGGCAGTGAACGCGCGTGGAATGGTGGCGTGCGTGAAGCACGCGGCGAGGGCGATGGTTGAAGGGCGCGTGAGGGGGAGCATTGTTTGCACGGCGAGCGTGGTGGCAACTATGGGCGGCGACAAATTCGTGGACTACGTGATGTCGAAGCATGCGGTGTTGGGGTTGGTGAGGTCCGCGAGCTTGCAGCTGGGGCCATATGGGATACGAGTGAATTGTGTTTCACCGGGGGTTGTTGGGACGGCACTGCTCAAAGACATGTTTGGGGTTGAAAATGAAGAGGCGGAAAAGGTGTACGAGTCGAGTGCCGTCTTGAAAGGTGGGGTGATGGCACCCAAAAATGTGGCCGACGTTGTGGTGTTTCTAGCTTCTGAGGATTCCGAGTTTGTCACAGGGCATAATTTTAAGGTTGATGGTGGGAATAGTCTCAAAGTTAGCCAATGATCCATTAAAAGCACGATTTCAGCCCACATAGTAGCGTGTACGAAAAATATGTAATAATCATTAACTAAATAATATTTCTGTATATTTGTATATCTTGTCCTCGTAATTTTACTGGTATGGTGCGTGGGCTCGTTAGTTGCTATGTTGGTGACTGCAAAATAGGCTGTAGTTGAAGATGCAATAAAGAATTAATTAACTTGAACTATTTAAAGGTCTCTAATAATGTGTTCTAGTGTTGTTTATCGAAAAAAAGAGGTGTTTTTGTGCTATTTCTATTTGAAAAACTGACAAAGTTTTAGCAGTTCTTTCTTTTATTCCAAATCGGGAATGCTCTGGTGGTGCTATTTTTCCCATTCAAATGTGGATGTTTGAGTTTTGGACTGGTCATGACTTTTATGGTTGTTGGACACAAGAAGGACGAGGGAAAGGGAATCACAAAGGTAGGCATCACATCACCAACAGACAGTAGCAGTCATTGAAAGAGATTTTTCCCTGCCCAAGTGATTTTTACTTCATGATAAGATTGAGAGATATAGAAAGAGATTAAAAAAAATCAAGAAAAAATCAAAAAAGAGGAGGGAAAAGTTCAAAACAAATGAAGAGAGTATTTCACCCAAAATTAAATTACCGTTAAAATTGGCTGGAACAAGATAGAATACATAGTGGATATGCATCCAATTCTACTAGAATTTAACTAGAGATGGAATAAGGGGGGTTTAGTGAATAAGGCAATGGAGAGGAAATCTAGTGTTCATTGGACTACCCAAAGAATAAAGTGGTTCAAACCAACAAGAGATATTGGGCGGGTTGATAGAATATTTTTTAACCAATTAGCTATTGACAGGTTGGAAAATTTTCAAACCACGGCTAATCCACCAACCTAAAAAAATGGTAGGTTGATATAAAATTTGGGTAACTTCAACTCGGCAGATTAGGCAGGTTAGCTGGATTAGTTTTAATTATATGTTGTATAGTTAAAATTCAAAATTTATTTTACCATTTAGCTAGGAATAAATTTAAAAAGTATTTACTCTAAATCCTTGAAGGACTTGCAAGAAAAATATAAACCAACCAAAGAAATTATAAGAAGTGTCTACTTTCTCATAGATCTATAATGACGAGGCTGACGAGTTCATGTACACACGGACAATCCCATCGATACAGACGAATCCAAACTCTGGCTAGGTGAGTCAATTATATGCTTTACTGACGAAGATATCCAGACCATTCAATGCAGGCAATCAAATCCAAAACGGTTACAAGGACAACTGTACAATCCGTTGAAGGACAGTGATGGCACATTAAACAGCCCCAGACGTTACCAAAAGGAGCATTAAGACCTCCATAACTACCCCAACGGCTAGAGGCCATAAGAACGTATATATAAGTCTCCCACATGGCTAAGGACCAGGTACATATACACACAAATACTGAGAGATCTTTTTGATTCTTTCCAATTACATTGTTCATTTCCTAAAGAGCTTCTTATACTGACTTTGGCATCGGAGGCATTGTGGCAGGTACCACACCGGTGACCACCTTTGAGAGTACGATCATACAAGCTGAGGATTACCTCCATCTGACCAACTCTACTAACGAACTTACGCTTCATCAGTTTGGCGCCGTCTGTGGGAACGACATTTTCGTGTTCAAACTCGAAATAGTGGTTCATTATTCTTATTCTTTTTAGGATGGAGTCCAATCAAGATTCTGCAGCCCTAGCTCAGCAAGTTCAGGCCCTTGCAGCCACAGTTGAAAAACTGACTAGGCAAAACCAAGAAATGAGGCTGCGGCTTCAACAGGAGGAAAATCGTTCGAAGGGAAATCAGGAAGATGAGGAGGATAGCAACAGAAGAAGTGACCATCGAAGGCCAAACACTCTCGCCGAGCAAAATTCAGACATTCTTCGGGAGATGAGGAGGGAGATGGACGAACTAAGGAATGCCATCAAAGAAAAAACGGAGCAGAGCGTGGATCAGATGGTCCGGGCGATGGATTCACCATTCACAACAGCGGTCCTCGACTGTCCAGTGCCATCAAAATTCCGGTTACCTCAGCTCGAGCCCTTCGATGGGCTGAAGGACCCTCAAGACCACCTGAACACCTTCAAGACGATCCTGGGACTTCAGCAGCCCCCGGACGAAATATTGTGTCATTCCTTCCCAACTACACTCAGGGGAGCTGCCCGAGAATGGTTCACAAAGTTACCAACGTCGTCCATCGATACGTTCGAGCAGTTGAGCAACGCCTTCCTGCGTCACTTTATTGGTGGACAACGACCGAAGAGGACCGCTGACCACTTGTTTACCATCAGGCAGGGAGAAAAGGAAACCCTGAGGTCGTATGTAAAACGTTTCACGAGGGAGACACTGGAGGTAGACGAAGCCGACGATATGGTGCAGCTGACGACCTTCAAGGCAGGGTTGAGGTCCAGGGAGCTCGTCAGCTCACTCACGAAGAACCTCCCAAAGACGATGGCTGAAATGCTCCTCAAGGCGCAGAAGTACATGAATGCTGAGGACGCGTTGGCTGCTATCAAGGACGTGGACAGACCAGGGGATAAAGGAAGAAGAGAAGACGATCGTAGAGGACAAAAGCGGGATCGACCAGATCGTCAAACCAATGATGGAGTCAGAAGGAAAGATGATAAAAATACACGAATGGTAAAATTCACCCTTCTCGTTATGCCTGTTGACAAAATTTTAGCGCAGATTAAAGACGAGCACTACCTTAAGTGGCCACGACCACTGCACTCATCTCCTAACGTCCGCGACAAGAGTAAGTATTGCCGATTTCACAAAGATCATGGCCATTACACCGAAGATTGTAGGGATCTCAAAGAGCAAATAGAAGAATTGATACGAAAGGGGAAACTGCAGAAATTCATGAAGAAGGGGGAACACAATAAGTTCCGAGGTGAAGACAAAGGCCAACGTGAGTCCTCATCCAGGAACGACGGCCGTCAATCCCAACCTCCTCAAAATGTGATCGGGGAGATACAGACGATCGCAGGGGGGCCTACCACCGGGGGCTCATTCAAGTCACCCAAGAAAACACATCAGCGACAAGTGAATAGCGTCCATATGACACCCCTGCCAAAGTACAGACGAACTGATCAGGATATGACCTTTAACGAGAGTGACTCCAGAGGAGTGAAATAGCCTCACAATGACCCCTTGGTCATAATGCTCACCATAGAAGGGTTCAACACCAAAAGGATCCTCGTGGACAACGGTAGCTCTGCCGATATCATTTACTTTTCCGCATTCCAACAACTGAAGCTGGATCCCAAAAGACTTCGTCCATTCGATTCTCCACTCGTTAGTTTCAGCGGTGACAGGGTGTATCCTAGAGGCATAGTGACGCTGACAGTAACAGTGGGAACGTACCCAAAGTAGTTGACTCGTCAGATAGACTTTTTGGTAGTAGATTGTCCCTCATCCTATAATGTCATCATTGGGAGGCCAGCACTCAACAAGTGGAAGGCGTCCACATCCACCTACTGCTTGAAGGTGAAATTTCCAACGGAAGATGGTGTTGGTGAAGTTAAAGGAGACCAAGTTCTAGCTCAAGAATGCTATCAAGCTGTTTTAGCAGCTAAGGAGAACCACGCGTGGATAGTGGAAGAAAAAGAGGAAGAAAAGTTGGAAGCACTGAAAGTAGTGGAGTTGATCGAAGGGGAAATGACGAAAACAACCAGAATAGGGACGACCTTGAGTCCTGAGATAAGAACGAGGCTCATTTAGTTTCTCAGGGAGAACTTGGACGTCTTTGCTTGGAGCCATGACGACATGCCGAGCATATCTCCAGAAGTTATTCAACACAGGTTGAATGTGGACCCAGNGTCCAGTTCAATATGTCTTAACTCTTAAAACATATTAACACATCAACTAGAAGTCTCCACTTCCATGATCAAGACAAATCATCGTAGTTGATATGTTATAGTCTTCGCAGATGAAATGCCCAATTTCATCACCGACTACGAACTATAATTCTGAGTTTACAAAGAACTTGTGATTTATATCTTCTGTGACTCTTCACATAAATCACATACTATGCATCTCATGGACTATATGATAATGTCTGAATATTCATGTTATCATTATTTCAGATAATAATAAAACAAATTTATTAAACATAATATTAAGTCATACATAATGTCAAACACAATGTCACACTTAATATTATACATAGCATCTTACAATAGGATTTAAGGGCACCAATCCTAACACCAGCCGCATGAGGACGCGTTGGTAGTCATGGCCCAAGTAAGCAGCTTCCTGGTAAAAAGGGTGATGATAGACCAAGGGAGCAGGGCTGATGTGATGTATTCGAACCTATTCAAAGGACTTGGGTTAATAAATCAGGACCTATCAAAGTACAATACACCATTAGTCAGATTTAATGGCCGGGTGGTGATTCTTGAGGGACAAATTTCCCTTCCTGTGAATTTGGAAGGTAAGGAGGTGATGGTGACATTCATAGTAGTCGATTCATTTTTTCCATACACGGCAATTCTGGGCAGGCCGTGGATTCACGCAATGGGGGCTGTTCCATCCACCTTACACATGAAGGTCAAATTCCCCACCGAGCAAGGTATTGCCATAGTGAAGGGAAGCCAGCAAATGGCTAGGCAATGCTTAGTGGCTGCAGTTAGCTGGAAGACCAAACAGGATAAGCAGAAGGAAACAACACCTTTATAGCAATTACAGAATTCTCTAGAGAGAACAAAGGCTAGTTGTGCTGAGGGATTAATTAAAGTGAAGATACTGCCAGACTCTTACTGGTATTTTTAGGTAGGAGCAAGCATGGGGGACAAGGACAAAGAAGAAACATTGCTGTTTTTTATACAAAATGTAGATGTGTTCGCATAGAACCCGTATGAGGTGCCCGAAGTTGATCCCGAGTTCATTGTTCATAAGCTTAACATAGACCTATCGTTTCCACCGAGGAAATAGAGGCCGAGAAGATCGGCTAGGGAGCACATGAAAATCTTCTTCCCTGTGTGGATTTCATGGATTTAAACCAAGCATGCCCAAAGGATCCATTCCCTATGCCAAAAATTGATTAATTGGTAGATGCGACCTACAGGCACCTGAGGATGAGTTTTCTGGATGCCTTTCAGGGTTATCATCAGATCGCCTTGGCTGCCGAGGACCAGGAGTAGACGACATTCATCTCGCCGGATGCAAATTACCATTACACCATAATGCCCGTTGGACTAAAGAATGCTGGGGCAATGTACCAACGAATGATGACCAGAATGTTCCGAGACAAGATCGGGCAAATAGTAACCGTGTACATCGACGACATGGTGGTGAAAAGTAAATAGGAAGCACGACATCTTGAAGATCTTCGAGGGGTGTTTGAGGTGCTTTGGCAGCACAAGCTGTACCTAAATGCGGACAAGTGTGCCTTCGAGGTGGGAGCTAGCAAGTTCCTAGACTATTTGATCACTAGCCATGGGATAGAGGTCAGCCCTGATTAAATTGACACCGTGCAGCCTTATGTCGCCGAGCAATCCAAAGGAGGAATAGGTCTTGACTAGAATGCTAGCTGCCTTTAATCGATTTATTTCTAAGTTTGCAGATCGTTATCGTCCATTCTACCAGCTCTTCAAGAAATGGAAGGGGTTTCAATGGAACGAGGAGTACGAAAGGGCTTTTTAGGATTTGAAAGAATATCTAATGCGGGCACCCATGTTGGCAGCCCTAGATCCCAGGGAGGACCTATTTGTGTACCTCTCTGTGTCTGAGCATGCTGTAAGCGTCGTGCTCTTAAGGGACCAAGGAAAGCAGCAGTCTATCTACTATGTTAGCAAGACCATGGTCGACGCTGAAACTAGGTACCTACCCCTGGAGAAGTTGGTGTTGGCCCTTGTACATGCAATGAGGAAACCGCCTTACTACTTTCAAGCCCATACTACCTACGTTTTGACCGAGTATCCCTTGCAGTCGTTATTAAAGAGATCTGACTTCATGGGTCGAATAGCGAAGTGGGCAACCCGGCTGGGGTCCTTTGATATAAGGTACAGGCCAAGGAATTTAGTGAAGGGCCAGATTCTTACGGATTTTGTTGCAAAGTATTCTCCTAAAAACAACAGGGAGATGGTCTGTTGTGTGGAGAGTTGCCCATGGAAGATATTTGTGGACGGGGCGTCAAGCGCCTTGGGTGCTGGTGCCAAAATCGTAATTATCACTCATGAAGGAATATGGTTGGAGCATTCTTTTTGGCTGGGGTTTAGGGCCTCTAATAACGAAGCTGAATACGAAGCCTTACTCGCCGGATTAAGGCTATAGGTGCATGGGATGTGGAAGTATATTCAGACTCCTGGCTAGTTGTTGACCAAGTGCAGGGCAATTTTGAGGCTCGAGATTCACGAATGAAAGCGTACTTGCAGGTGGTGAAGCAATTTATGGACAAGTTTTGTATAGCGAAAGTGGCCCAAATATCCCAAACACAGAATCGACATGCTGACTCCCTGGCGATGTTGGCATCATTGGTCATAGGAGAAGTGCCTCAGTTAATCAAAGTGGAACTCATAGAAGAGTCGAGCATTGGTACAGCAATCGGTGTTGATACTAGCGAGATTAAGGTGGCCACGATTTTGATGACCAAGCCGTGCTGGATGGACCCGATCATTGATTTCCTAGCCAAAGATCGGGTCTCGAATGATGAAAACAAGGCTAACAGGGTTCGCCACGTGGCTGCTCGGCACTAGTTATTGGCAGACTGTAAGTTATACTGAAGGTCTTTTGGGGGGCCCTACCTTATATGTCTGCACCCCTAAAGGGTGAGCGAACTGTTGGCCGAATTACACGACAGGGTGTGTGGCAGTTACATTGGAGGTCGTTTGTTGGCACATCGAGTGATGACTCAGGGGTTCTAGTGGCCACAAATGCAGAAAGACAATGCCGAGTACGTGCGTAAATGTGAACAGTATTAGAGGCATGCCCCATTAGTCCATCAGCTGACAGGTCATTTGAATCCAGTCAGTAGTCCCTAGCCCTTCGTGCAGTGGGGGCTGGATATTCTCAGACCGTTTCCCCGTGCAACAAGTAATCAGAGGTTTGTGTTGGTGGCTGTCGACTACTTCACCAAATGGGTAGAGGCAGAGGCCTTAGCCAACATTCGGGACGTGGATGTCAAAAAGTTTGTATGGAGAAATATAACCATAGGGTTTGGGGTGCCGGACTCACTGATATCTGACAATGGACTACAATTCGACAGTAAGGCATTTCACAAGTTTTGTGGTGACCTCAGCATCAAGAATAGGCATTCAACCCCAGCGTACCCATAGTGCAACGACCAAGCCGAAGCCACTAACAAGGTGATCATGAACGAATTAAAGAAAAGGCTAGATGGAGCAAAAGCAAGATGGGCCGAAGAGCTGCCAAACGTCTTATGGGCATACCGCATGACGTCCAGGAGGTCCACAGGGGAGACTCCATTCTCTTTTGCATGCAGAATAGAAGCTCTTATTCCGACCAAGGTAAATTTATGTAGTGCGTGGGTCGCTCGATTTGCCCCTAAATAGAATAACCAAATGTTGATGGAGCATCTAGATTCACTAGAAGAATATGGAGAATTGGCGACTATACGGTTAGCCCAATACCAACAAAAGCTTGCCCACGCTACAACAAAGGCATAAAGGTAAGGGAATTCAGCGCCGAGGACCTGGTGTTGAGAAAAGCAGTAGGGAACGTGCGGGATGCTAATGCTGGGAAATTAGCCCCGACCTGGGAGGGACCCTATAGAGTGACCGCTATCGCAGGTGCAGATGCGTACTACTTAGAGGATTTAGATGAAAGGCCACTCCCTCATCCATGGAATGTTCACAATTTAAAGAAGTTTTATCACTAACTTGTTGCACACTTAGGTGTAAATTGAATGTAGCTGTGTACACGTATTTAACTAATGAATGTGGTGCTATCTGCTCGTGCAGGTGTGTTTAACACCATTATCGATTTTGTAAAGCACTGATAAATGAGCTGAAAAATTTTTCTAAGGATAAAAGCTTGTCTCTCAGTTCAATCCCTATTGCCGAGCAAGTGGAAACCTCACAAAATCCTCTAAGGACAAAAGCCTGTCTTTCGATTCAATCCCTATTGCCCAGCAGGTGGAAACCTCACAAAATCCTGTAAGGACAGAAGCTTGTCTCTCGGTTCAATCCCTATTGCCAACCAGGTGGAAACCTCAAAAAATCCTCTAAAAGGACAGAAGTCTATCTCTCGATTCGATCTCTATTTCCGCGCAGGTGGTAACCTCACAACTTTCTAATGGCGAAAGCCTGTTTCTCGATTCGAACCCTGTCGCCGAGCAAGTGGAAGCCTCACAAAATTTCTAAAAGACACCAAATTTTCCTTAGGGCAGATGCCTGCTCCTCGATGCCATCAGAGTTATCTAAGTATAGGAGAATCAACACACGCCAAGTTTTATTGTTATCACTAGGAATCTGCACACGCCACCCAAGGCAATCTAACCTACTTTGGGATTAAACCACCCAACCATGTCGAATGCATACATAAAACAGTCCACAAACACGGTAAATAATAAATAAACATATAAAAAAAAAAAAACCACAGCAAAACACTCATAAACATAATTTAAAATAGTGTATAAAATTTAAACTGATGTTTAGTTACCAAAACTCGGTAACCAGTAAAATAAAAAGTTAAGAAAGATAATTGTTCCATCACCACAGCCCGATGGCATAAGTAAACCAGCTAAAAAGGAAAAGTTATTTCAGCATAGGAAAGTTAAAGTATGAGAAATCCGGTTTGGCAATCAACTTGGGGGGTCCGCAATATGAAAGTGAGAAATATCCTTGAGGGGTTACTGGGCAGCTAGAGAAGATAGTAACTGGGCATTCCCTTTAAATTGATCCCCAGCGTGTGGGTTGCTAGTGGCCTCCAGGTCAGTCAGCTCTGCATGGGAATCAATTGCCTCCACCAACTCCCTTATACTGGTGGTTTATTCTTCATCAATGACGTTGGGGGTGTTTTGCACGGCATCTGGAGGATTTGGGAAAGGCATTTGACTGTGGTTCCTCAAAGGAGAGTCCTTGAGGACCCCCATAGCTTGTACAGTGGCCAACCACCCCTCAAAGTCGAGCTTTTGGGCTTGATGAACAACTGGCTCCGCAGAATTCATGACATCAGCAAACACTTTCTTGTACCACTTGTTTTCACAAGCTTTCAACGCTGCCTTCAAATCGGCCTATTCTCTTCCTAAAGTAATGTTCAAACTTTGGGCCTTTGCCAGCTTGAGCTTAGTACCCCCCAGCTGCACCTCCAGCTCCGCGGATTTCCCTCGGCTAGAGCCCTTGCCTTCTTAGCCAAAGCAGCCTTCTTCTCTGCATCCTCAGCAACTTTCATTTTTTTCATTCGTGGTAGACTCGACAACGTCCTTCAGAGCTTTTTCTCGCTTGGCATTTTCAGAAAGCTCCTTCATCCTCCCATCCACGATGTGGGATAGTTGTGTGGCCTGACCAAACAATAATATAAAAAAGAAAAGAATGTGCGCATGTATAAGCAAATAGAAAACCGAGGACACAAATCAAAATAAAATAAAATAAAATAAAAGTATTACCTCTATAGTGTGCCATTGCAGCCGCCTTCCTAATGACTCGTCCGTCCCTTCTGTGAAGGCGTGCACATCCTCGAGTAGAAGGAGGCCGTGCGCCAAACTCTAGGCAACATGACCCTCATGGCCCTTGTCCCAAACGCTTACACTGGCGGACGCAGGGAGGGGCGTACCATCTAGATGGAAGGAGGGCTGCCAATCCACCAAGGCCTGAGAACTGGATGCCACGTTCACATCGGTTTGCGCAATTGACTCCTGGATGACAATGCCAGCTGACGCTCGGGGAGGCATTCTGGTGGGCACGTTGCCCGAGCTTATCTGTGTTTGCTTGGCCGTGCACTGCCTTTTTCGGGTATGACTCACTAGAGCGAGAGGAGGCGTAGGATCTTGGCTTAGAGTTTCTTGTTGTTGAGTGGCTGGCTGGGCACCTGGTACAAAACAGTTGATTGTCATTGTCTTCCTAGTCACCATGGCGTGGCCGTGATCAGATTTTGTTTTTGAAGAACTAACTGATTCAGCTGCTACACCCTCGGCTTCCTAAACAGGAGCTTTGAATTCTACAAGAGCCTCGGGTTGAGCGGGAGCCTTAGGCTGGACCAGTTCATGGGCTTGCTCTCAACGGCATTGTGACATGCACTCAGCTGACTCGTCGCATATGGGCTAACACTCGTTAGAGCAAACGTATCGGGGACCGAGATTGCGGGCCTCACCTACTATGAATTTTGGGGGGAGGAAGTTCGCATGCCGAACGTCAATGTAGGAAAGCAGGGGGCTATCAACTAATAGAGCTTGACTATGCTTGCTAAGTGGAATACACGGGGTCAATGCTGAGTATTAAATGAGTTGCTCGGAGTTGTCCATCCTAGTGAACAAAAATTTTTGACCTGAGCACAAAATTCAAGTCCTGAACATGTACTACCCTAAGATCTGGCTTAAATCTTTTACTCTCTACACAAAAGCAACATAAAGGCTGGTTAGTGATTGTTTTCTTCGAATCGGTTTTTTTTTTTTTTTTTTTAAATTATATATATATATATATACAGTTAAGTAAAATGCATTTGGTACCGATCAATATTGCGCGGTGAAAACGTGCAGGGGAGTTCCTTGGCAAACCAATTGCCACTCACCCATACAAAGTCTCCAGCCGAATTTCTATTTGAGTCAGGTAGGCATGAAATAAGCTATACACTTATATCCCTAGTTTTCAAGTAATAATCTGAGTTGATATTGCCGCACAGACTGTACATAAAATTAATGTCATGATGATTCAGTTGCAACCTAAACAACTGATTCAACCTACTAACGCAACTCACCACTCTGTAAAAATTAGGGGGGAGTTGGTCGAGACAGAAGCCGTAGAATCTAAGAGTACCTAGGATGAGGGGGTCAACCGGGAACCTAACCCCACCCTCAAGAATAGCCATTAAGGGAAAGAAAACTGTATTTACGCCACGTCGCCTTTGGATGTCAATATCACCCACATAGCAATAGGCAATATCGACGTCCCCAGGGACATTGTAGGCAGCCCTACAGGTAGCCAAAGTAGCTTTAAAAGAAAGGAGATGAGAGTAGCCCATCCTCTAAAACTAGGATTTTAAAACTACAATTACTATGGAATGGAACGAAATAGAACAAACAGGAAGAAGAGGAGAAGGAACTTACTGTGGGCTCTACGGAGGAAAGGTGTTCTAGGCTGGAAGATGAATGCATGGAAATAGTATGCTTGGTAGAGTGAAAAGTTTGGAGGATAAAGAATGCGAAAGTGAGGAAAAGAGTCAAAAGTGATTATTTATAGGGGCTAAAGGAAAAATAAATAGCATTAAATAAGCAATTGGTAGGAAACCTTACGAATCCCCACCTCAACTGCCATATGCACACCGCCTCAATTCATGAATTGTCAAATAATAATGATGGCTAAGCCATCAATCAACGTCTTTTGAGGGCGAATTAATGGGTACTTCAACCGCTGAATATTTACCCTTCCAGCGTCTCGAGTGATTACTGCCTCTTGGGTTCCTTGATTCGTCCATGAGAATGGAGCACGAATCAAAGGGGGGCTAATGTACGGCACTAGTATACCCAGGCCTATTTGGGCCTTAAGCTGCCGTGATGTCCAAGCCCATATGGGCCTTATATGCCAACCCAACATTTTGTCCATTTCACCCCTTGGAGGTTTACATCAACACATGCTACACCACGTCACCTGGACCGTGCTTAGCGAACCACCCCCCGATCAATGATGCAATTGACCAGATGCCATCTACCAGCCACCTAGTAACATTTAAGGGCGTACCACTGCCGAGCAGTTATACTAAAGTGGGAACCAGTTCCAAAGCCACTCCCACCTAAACACCCACTTACAATTAACAGGATTAGACCTCTGGCTGCACTAGTTTTGAAAGCAATCATCACCTTTCCACTCACGCTTGGCTATAAATAGGAGAAACAGAGGAAGGAAAATGGTTTGAAAAAGGGGTACTAAAAACAGTTTATATTTAAGAGTAAGAGAGTGACTAAGAAAGGAAAAAGGGATATATAGAAGCTTGAGAGACATAATTGGGTCTCTTGGCTAGGATCACCCAAAGTACGAAAACCAAAGCCCACGTTACAAATATATTGTGAGCCCAAGAGTGAGTTGATCCTTTAAGCCCGTTCTGGGTGCGCACACAAACATTAAGCAATATAAGACATGAAAACAACTACCTTTGCGGTTGTCTAGGAGATTACACGGCTGATGGAAGGTGAAGAATTGAAGGGACTAAAAAAAAAAGGGTTTCAAAAAGGTTGAGGAAGAAAAAGACAAAAAACTTGAAAGAGGGAGAGAAAGGAAGTGTCTAAAGGCAAAGGTTAAATACAGAGTATATGTAGTATATGATTGAAATAATTTTAGGGTTTCAATGTTAACCTTTTATATTTTGTATAAGGAATTGATTATTGATTATATATAAAAATTGATTTGGTGAATTGATTAACTTTATACATAGAATAATATTGTTGATCAATTTGAACTAATATATATTGATGGTATAGCAAAAATTACCATCTCCAGTTCATCCATAGGGATTGTCCATAAGCATTAGTTAGCCAAATGTTTAAATAAACCTTGAGCAAAAGAGTTGTCCATGGGCAAAGCACATGGACGATCACCTAACACCATCTATGAATAAAAGAGTCATCCATGAGCAAAGCACATGGACGACTATACAACACTTGGGAAAACCCTTAAGAATAAACTCACCCCTGTATGGAGGATTCAAGCCACAAAACCTTGTAACAGTTACCCAACCCATATCTATCGCCACAAATTCTTCATTAGTACTTAACTTCCACCAGCGGTTGTAACTCCTATAACCGTTGAGGAAGTTATGTCACTAATTTTCACGAATCTTGGGGAAGTTACTAAGATTGTAACTGCTCCAAGGTTCTCTATATAAGGACCGGTCTGAGTCAAATCAAAGTAAGTGCATTCTGAGATTTTTCTTCTAAAAAAGTTGAAACTCTTTTGCAAGAAACTAACTTAGCCATCGGAGGGTGTTTGGCCAATCCACTCCGGTCCCCTTTGATAGTGTGTTCATCTTTGCAGTCTCTCACAGCAATCATTATCCCATTGAAGCCAGAGCATTCAGCCTACTGATTCTGTGCAACATCAGTTGGCGTCGTCTGTGAGGAGGAGAAACTTCGAGTTTTGCAGTTTATCTTTCTCTGACAAAAGGTTGTATAGTTTGGACAAGATCAAGGACCACTAGCCCAGGCCATCAAGAGAGTAAGGATGCTTCTAGCAATCCCAACCAAGATTGCCAATCAGTGCCTATCACACAGCCGCCTTCCATCCAACACATACAGTCCATGGCAGCCGCCATGGCGGAGTTAACTTGCCAGAACCAAGAGTTGACTAGGGAGATAAAGAGGCAGCATCGTGAATGATATGTTGAAGGACAAGCCCAGAGTCAAGAAAATAAAGGGGGAAATACTGAGCCTGAAACTCAATCAAGGGGCACCATATCGCAAAGGGTGCCACACTTGGAGAAGGAGATGGATCACATGAGGAAGGTTATGGACGAGATGAAGGAGAACATAAGAAAAGCAAATCCCGTAGAGGATTTGGTTCACCGAATAGATTCCCCTTTCACAGCTTCCATCAATGGCCATCCTTTGCCCCCAGAGTTCAAAATACCTTCCTTGGATTCATATGATGGAACGCGTGATCCTTTCGATCATATTGCTACTTTCAAGACTACAATGCACCTCTAAGGGGTTCCAAGCGAGATTATATACAGAGCCTTCCCTACCACCCTTAAAGGACTAGCGTGAGTGTGGTTCAACAAGATACCTCTAAGCACAGTCAGTTCTTTTGAAGAGTTGAGTAAGTTGTTTGTCAATAACTTCATCGGAGGACAAAGACATAAGCACTCCTCGTCCAACCTGTTAACTATAGAACAAGGAGAGAATGAAAGTATGTGATCCTTCATCACTTGTTTCAATAGGGAAGCCCTGACAGTAGACGAGGTGGACGACAAGCTATTATTGGCAGCCTTCCACAATGGGGTTAACTCGAACTTATTCATTCAGAAGCTTTATGAGAAAGAACCTCAGTCCATGGCTGAACTCATCCGTGTAGCCCAAAACTTTATGAACGCAGAAGATGCAATCATAGCAAAGAAGAGAAAAAGAGCTGAAAGAATGGAAGCAAACCCCACACGTCACTCTGAACAAGGGCCTCATCCAAAGAATGGACGAACGGGAGACAAGAAGGACTGGGATAACAAGAAGGCAGGCCCTTTGGTAAGGAATCAGAATTTTACACCTTTAAAAGCCCCTCTCGATCAGGTGCTCATGCAAATCAAGGATGATCTTTCCTTGAAGTGGCCAGAGAAGATGAAAGGAGATCCTAACAAGCGCAATAAGAATAAATATTGTTGCTCCCATAGAGATCATGGGCATGACACGGACAAGTGTTATGACTTGAAGTAGCAGATAGAGAATCTCATTAGACAAGGAAAATTGAGGCACTTCATTGGAAGGGATCATAAAGATGAGAAGTTGAAGGGGAAGATAGAGGAATCATCACGACCCCCACTTGGAGAAATAAGGGTTATCATAGGAGGGACTTCTACAGGAAAATCTTTCAAATCAAAGAAGAAGTATCTCAAAGTAGTGCAAAACGTCCAACTCTCTGGACAATCTCCAAGGACGAGAGAGACAGACGAGCCAACCATTTCTTTCATGGACGAGGAAGCTGAGAGAATCCATCATCCACATGACAATGCAAATATCATTACCCCAATCATCGCAGATTACACAACCAGGAGGGTGTTGGTAGATAATGGAAGCTCAGTGGATATATTGTATTACCCCGCCTTCCAGCAGATAAGGTTTGGACAAGATCAACTTCATCCAGCATGTTCACCACTGATAGGATTTGGAGGAATGAAAGTGCAGCTCGTGGGCACCATTACATTACCTGTAGTGGTGAGATCATACCCATAACAGATAACTAAGGAAGTGAATTTCCTAGTGGTAGATTGTTCATCTTCATACAATGCCATAACTGGAAGGCCAACCTTAAATAGTTGGAAGGCAGTAACCTCTACCTACCATCTATTAGTCAAATTCCCTACAGAGTACGGAATAGGACAAGCTCAAAGAAATTAGTTGGCAACCAGAGAATGTTACCTAGCCATGTTGGCTTTAGACGAATAGGTGCAGTCGATGAATATTGAAGAAAGAAGAGTTTTCGCGGAACCTACTGAAATATTGGAAGGCATTTTATTACAAGAAAATGATCTTGAAAAGTTCACCAGATTGGAACATGTATGAAAGAAAAGGCAAAAAAAGATCTCGTCCAGTTTCTGAGGAAGAGTGTCGATGTTTTTACGTGGAGTCATGATGACATGCTAGGAATTGATCCAAGTGTAATTACTCATCGATTAAATGTGTACCCCTCTTCTAAGTCTGTTTGTCAGAAGAAGAGAGTGTTTACTCCTGAACGAGATAAGGCTATTAAGGAAGAGGTTCAGAAACTAACCACAACACAGTTTATCCAGGAAGTCTATTACCTGAATTGGTTAGTCAATGTAGTAATAGTGAAGAAGGCGAACGGTAAGTGGAGTATGTGCGTAGACTTCACTAATTTAACAAGGCTTGCCCTAAGGATAGTTATCCTTTGCCATGCATTGATCAATTGGTGGATTCTACAGCTGGCCATCAGTTGTTGAGTTTCATGGACGCATTCTCAGGATATAATCAGATAAAGATGGACGAGGCTGACCAAGAAAAGACCTCCTTTATTACCAGTCAAGGTATATTTTGTTATAAGGTGATGCCCTTCGGTCTAAAAAACGCAGGGGCAACTTATCAAAGGTTGGTGAATCACATGTTTTGTCCACAAATAGGACAGAATGTGGAGGTGTACGTTGACGACATGCTTGTGAAGAGCTTAGACGAGGGAAGCCATTTGGACGATCTTCAGGAAACCTTTGAAACACTTAGGCAATATAAGATGAAACTAAACCCGAGTAAATGTGCACTTGGAGTATCGTCAGGAAAGTTTCTAGGATTCATGGTTTCACAGAGAGGAATTGAAGCAAATCCAGCAAAATCCAAGCCATATTGAGCATGGAACCACCGAAGAACATCAAGGAAGTCTAATCCCTCATCGGACGAGTTGCAGCTTTGAATAAATTTGTTTCAAAAGCCACAGATAAGTGTTTACCCTTCTTCAAATTTCTCAGGAAGGCATTTGAATGGACGGACGAGTGTTAAAAGGCCTTCCAAGATCTAAACGACTATCTTACCATGGCTCCATTGTTAAGTCTGTCTGTGCTAGGAGAGGAATTATATCTGTACTTAGCAGTGTCCCCATATGTCGTGAGTTCAACATTGATTAGGGAGGAAGAGAATGTGCAAAAGCTTGTGTATTACACTAGTCGAGCACTGAGAGGAGCAGAAGGAAGGTACCCACTGATAGAGAAGTTAGCTTTCGCACTAATAACAGCTTCTAGGAAGTTAAGACATTACTTCCAAGTTCATGTCATCAATTTTATGACGGACCATCCGCTCAAGAAGGCAATGAACAAGCTGGAAGCTGCAGGACGACTAATTCAATAGGTAGCCTAGCTTAGTGAATTTGACATCCGGTACCAACCAAGAAATACAATAAAGGCTCAAGCCCTAGCAGATTTTATTGCAGGGTTCACTTCAAGTTATGAGGACTTATGTGAAAGATAAGACAATAAAAAATGGGTCGTCCATGTAGATGGATCGTCTACACTGCATGCAAGAGGTATAGGAGTTATTTTGCAATCACCAGAAGGAGATAAATTGAAGCACAAGGTTCGCTTACAATACCAAACAACCAACAATGAAGTGGAGTATGAAGCACTTCTTAAAGGGTTAGAGTTAGCTAAATCTGTAGAAGCATACTCAATACTCGTCTTAGGGGACTTCTAGTTAGTCATAGGCTAAATAAATTGGACATGTCAAGCCAAGGAAGAAAAAATGAAGAGATATTTGAAGAAGGAGGTGTGCCTTGTGAAGAAATTCGAAGAGGCTGATTTCATTCAAATCCCAAGGGAAGAGAACATAGAAGCAGATACTCTGGCAAAGGAAGCCTCCACGACTGAAGCAAGGGACGAGTTTGACGAAATACAATATATGCCAAGCATAGACCTCCCAGAAATGTTACAGATAGAAGGCAAGGAAAATTGGATAACCCCGATAGTATCATACTTGAAGGACGGAAGGCTTCCAAAAGGGAAGAACGAAGTAAGGAAGCTCAGAGTTAAATCAGCCAGGTACATCCTTATGGACGAAGTGTTATACAAAAGAGGTTTTTCTCAGCCTTAACTAAGGTGTTTAGCTCCAGACGAGGCGAATTACGTGTTAAAGGAAGTTCACAAAGAAGCATGTGGTAACCACTCATGAGCTAGATCACTCGTCCATAAGATCATCCGTGCAGGATACTATTGGCCAACCATCCAAGCTGATGCTAAGGCATATGTTCAAATATGTGATCAATGTCAATATTTCAATAAAATTCCTAGACAGCCATTAGAGTATCTTACTCCAATGATGGCCCATTAGCCTTTTGCACAATGGGGTTTGGATTTTTAGGCCCCTTCCCAACTAGAACTAGACAAATGAAGTTTTTGGTAGTAGGAATAGATTATTTCACTAAATTGGTAGAAACTGAACCCTTAGCAAAGATTACACAACAGAATGTCAAAAACTTCATTTGGAAAAGCATTATATGCAGATTTGGAGTACCTAGGGTTCTAGTGTCTGAAAATGGACGACAATTCGACAACACACCTTTTAGGGAATTTTGTGAATAAGTTGGAATCAAGAACCATTACTCCTCACCCTCCCTCCCACAGGCCAATGGACAAGCAGAAGTGGCAAACTAATCCTTGTTGAAAATCATCAAGACTCGGCTTGAAGGGGCAAAAGGAGTATGGCCAAATGAATTACCTGGTATTTTGTGGGCTTACAGAACAACAGTGAGGACCCCTACAGGGGAAACCCCTTTCAAACTAGCTTATGGGAGTGAAGCAGTCATACCTGCAGAAGTGCACATGGCCAGCCATAGGGTGATGAAGTATCAAGATGAAGAAAATAGGGAATAGCTTCGTCTTAACCTCGATCTTATAGACAAGATAAGGATGGACACAGAGCAGAGGACAGCAAGGTACAAAAATCTTATGGCAAAGCAGTATGATACCATGGTCAAACCTAGACATTTTAGCATTGGGGATCTTGTCCTAAAAAAGGTTTTTTTGGCCACCAAAAACCTGGCCCACGAGAAGTTTGGACCAAATTGGGAAGGACCTTACAGGGTTATCAACTGCAAGAGGCAAGGATCCTACTACTTGAAAGCCCTGGATGGACAGAAGTTGGAACACCCTTGAAATGTTGAACACCTAAGAAGGTACTATCAATAAAGGGTGACCATGGACGAACATTGCCGTAGGACGAAAGCCATGGACGTCTAAAGTAATTTGTTGCTTACAGTGTTATTTTCTCGTGTTTCCTTACTATTATTACTATGTGTTTTAGATGTATAAGTATTATGTTATTCATGGACAAAGTTGTGTTGTATTAAGTATTTTTAATTCCCTAAAGGCACTAGCTATTAAGCATGTGCCATAACTGTGGACGAATGTTTACATAGTGTGGATTTCCAAATATATATATGATGTATTTCCAAGTATATGTATGATTGTATAGGAATCTTCCATTTTTGTGATTTCATTCAAAATGATCCACAGAAGGCAAAAAGCCAAAGACGAATAAAATCCTTGGACGCAAGGATGTATCGTCTATAAGCTTTCCTCCAAATAAGGATAAAGCAAGAAAAATAAACCTAAGGCAGTGGCGACTCCAAGAATTTTTCTCAGGGTGTTTCTATAAGTTCCTAAGAATTTCCCCCAGGGAAGCAAAAGAATAAACAATAAACTATAAATTCATTTGAAAGATTAATAAAATTATTAATTATTGCTGTTTAGTTGTTTCATTAATTTACTTGTCTTTTATAAACTATAATTTGTTGTATTGTTATTTTATTAATTATAAAATTATTAGTTGTTTTTTAACCTAACATAATTTAATTTGTTTGTCTTTTATAATGTATTGATTAATTAAATTATTAATTATTAATTATTGGTTGATTTTCCTGATTAATTATTAGTTAATTAAATTATTTTTTATTAGTTGCACTATCTCATGTGCATTTACTTCCCCCAAGTCAAATATCCCATTCAACAAACAAGCTTCATGCCTGATACCCCTAATCACAAGAGCCAGCTGCCAATCAGAAAATTTCACAATCACAAATCACAATACACATTACACTAAAAGACAATTAATATCATACTAACACCAACAAATAACATAAAGCCAAATTCAAAAAGTCAAAAACCATGCAAAATATTAATAAAGTTAAAGTTTCAGCCAATCACAGATAAAAGTTAGTCTTAAAGAACAAAGAGAGAGAGAGAGACTCTCATTCATTTCATTTTAGTGATTTCATATAAAGAGAGAGAGAGAGAGAAAGAGAGAGACAGAGAGAGAGAGAGAGTGTGTGTGTGTGAGAAACTAAGAGAGACTCAGAGAGAAAAAGAGAGAAAAGTAAGAAAAATTAAATACCTCACTCCTCACATTTTCTCCGACTCACTTCCACAGTGCCCCCATAGCTATTTCATACAAGCTCTTCAAACCCTAAGCTCTACCACCAGAGACCCAAAAGATGCCTCCAAAGCTCGATCCCTCATAGGTGGTGCACGTGTACATCCGAGTCACTAGAGGTGAGGTCAGAACGGCGATCGATCCACTAGGTCTCTCCCCGAAGAAGATCAGAGAAGACATAGCCAAGGAAACTGCCAAGGACTGGAAGGGCCTTCGCATAACGGTCAAGCTAACGGTCTAGAACCATCAGGCCAAGGTGTCTGTGGTGCCCTCCATTGCCGCACTGGTCATCAAGGCATTGAAGGAGTCAGAGCACGACCTAAAGAAGACAAAGAACATCAAGCACAACGGTAACATCCCACTCGACAATGTCATCGAGATTGCTAAGGTGATGAATCCTAGTTCTATGGTGAAGGATCTTAGTGGGACTGTGAAGGAGATTCTGGGAGCTTAGGGTTTGCTTTAGCCTTTAGTGATTTTTGATTGAGCGATTTGAGGTTTTAGATTTAGTGCTCTGTATTGGGTTTTTTTTTTTTTTTTTTTTTTTTTTTTTTTTTTTTTTTTTTTTTTTTTTTTCAGAATTCATGGGTTTGCTACTGTTGGGCTTGATGTTGGGCTTGACGTCTCATTTTTTTTTTTTTTTTTCTTTGGAGAATCTATGGGCTTGCCGTTTGCTGTGTTACAATTTTTTTTTTTTCAGGTTTTAGTTCAATTTTTTTTTTCTGCTTGAAAGTAGAACAAATATATATATATATTATATATAATTTTTTTTTAATTA
>NW_027069986.1:112811-190408 GCF_002906115.3 Quercus suber
AAAAAAAAAAAAAAAAAAAAAAAAAAGAAAAAAAGAAAAAAGAGAAGAATGGACGATACTTACTTCAACAGGTAGTTTCCTCGTGACCAAGATTCTCAACGGTAAGTACTGGGCCAAGCCCCCACATAGCGAGACGACTGATCGTGAAAGGTTCTTCTAGGGAAGGCACGTACTTGGTCAATTCAATCCAAGTAAAATTTGTTCAAGCGTGGACAAACAACAGCTACATCAATAAAAAGAAAGAGAGGCTAAACGACTGAAAGTTAGAAAATATGTAAAGAGAAATAAAATAAAATGGAAGGAGACATACTCTCAGGACGAAGACGACCTAGAGGGCCGGTAAAAGGTGGGAAGGGAGCATTACCCACATCAACTGGGTCCCTAGCCCAATTTCTGGAAATAATAAAAAATTCTTTTTTCCAGAGCCTGTCAGACAAGCTACGGCCCTTTATTAAACTATAGTAGGAGCCTTTGGACGAGAATTGGTAAAAACCAATAGACTTCTTTATCTCTGAGGGCTTATAACAATAGAGGAACTCGCCAACTGTGATAGGACAATCCCCTTCCAGCGCCTCATGCTATAGCACTTGCATGGCAACTACCGTCCTCCATCTATTGGGGTTAAGCTGGTTAGGTCCAATACCCAACCTATGGAGAAGACCTCTACAAAAAGAATTTAAAGGAAACCTAAGACCAGCTAAAAGGTAAGATGTATATACTCCTAAACTAGAAGAAGGAGAACAACACCTTTCTTCTTCCTTGGGTAGACGAGGTTTGAACTCAATGGGGATCTAGTATCTATCTACAAGGGTTTTCAATTTAGGGGTGTCTAGGGTGGACGCTACTTCAAGAGCACAGCCTCATCTTGAGAAATGCTAGGTGGCTCTCTAGATGAGCTAGTCCCAGCTCCAGATACCATCCTACATTGCATCTCCTAGAATTCCTCAAAGGGAATGCCAGGGACCTCAGACGAGTAATGCTCGTCCGAGGAACTACTACTGTAGCTTGTGCTACTCTTACCACTCTCATAACTCTCAGAAGAAACTTCCTGGTACTCGTCCATCTCCCTCTCTATACTACTACTAGACGAAGACATGACTAAAATAAAGATTAAGACAAAAAACCTAAAAAGGAAGAGGAAATACCTGACAGAACTAAGACGAAAAGCTAGACGAGGCTCTTGGACGAGATGGCAGAGGGGAGATTATGAGAAAGGTGAAGGGCAAGAAAGAGAATATACCTATTTATAAGGCCCAGAAGCAGGGTCAACAAAGCGGCGCCAACCATTCAGAAGAAGATACGTGGCTGTCCCTTTGAAAAATGCAATTGACGTGACAAGTTAACCAACGAAGTCGTGACACGTGGTCCCAAAAAAAAAAATTAGGTCAGAACCATAAAGGTGTAAATTAAATCTATCCTTGGACAACCCCTGGACAAGGGGGCAACTAATGGGATAGCAAAAATTATCATCTCCAGTTCGTCCATAGGGATCGTCCATAAGCATCAGTTAGCCAAATGTTTAAATAAACAGTGAGCAAAAGAGTCGTCCATGGGCAAAGCACATGGACGATCACCTAACACCATCTATAAACAAAAGAGTTGTCCATGGGCAAAGCACATGGACGACCATACAACACTTGGGAAAACCCTCATGAATAGACTCACCCCTGTATGGAGGATTCGAGCCACAAAACCTTGTAGCGGTTACCTAACCCATATTTATCACCACAAATTCTTCATAAGTACTTAACTTCCACTAGCAGTTATAACTCCTATAACCGTTGAGGAAGTTATGTCACTAATTTCCACGAATCTTGGGAAAGTTACTAAGATTGTTACCGCTCCAAGGTTCTCTATATAAGGACCGGTCTGAGTCAAATCAAAGTAAGTGCATTCTGAGATTTTTCTTCTAAAAAAGTTGAAGCTCTTTTGCAAGAAACTAACTTAGCCATCGGAGGGTGTTTGGCCGGTCCACTCCGGCCCCCTTTGATAGTGTGTTCATCTTTGCAATCTCTCATAGCAATCATTATCCCATCGAAACCAAAGCATTCAACCTACTAATTCTGTGCAGCATCATATATATATATATATATATTTATTTATTTATTTATAATTAAATGAGCGGGTCAGGTTGTAGCAGGTTGACAGTGTTTCAATCCGTTATGCAACCCAATTCGATATTTTGGGTGTCTAACCCACCCAACCCACACTGCCTAACTTAATGACCCATATAGAATAGGCGGGTCGACTACGGATTGAATAGGTTGGCGGGTTAAGCATATATTCTGCACACCCCTAATTAAAGATATATCACAATTGACTTGATGAACTATTCATAATTTCTCACTTGATCCCACACCATATAGATCTATATGGGCTCCCAAATTATTGAGACAATTATTGTCTTCTCAATAGATACTTGATCCCACACCATATAGATCTATATGGGCTCCTCAATTATTGAGACCATTATTGTCTTCTCAATAGATTAGAACCATTATAGCCACATCCAAATTAGATTTCCATTATTGATTCTCCCTTAATTTCCACGTGTTCAAGAAACAAAGGTTAAAGTTTAAATTTCATCATCTAAATATATAAATGGTCATGACATGTGATTAATTTATTATAAAAAAAAAATTTAATAAAGTTTTTAAGATATTATTTTAAAACTAAACTTTAATAAAAGATGGAATTGTTGTTGGTTTGGACCGCTTATGTCTTTCGGCCGTCCTAAGAACACTAGATTTCCACTGCCTCATTCACTAAAATACTCATAATGTGAAACTAAGTATGACTCCCATGCACCTGCTTCTCCAAAAAAAAAAAGAAGTATGATTTCCAAAACTAGACCAGGGGTTCATCGTCCCCTAGATTTTTTTTTTTTTTTTTAATATAAATGTTATATATTTATATATGTGTGTATGATAATAAAATTTAACTCCAAAATAATTATACTTGGCACCCTCAAATATTAAAAATTAGTCAAAAGAACCTATAAGAAAAGGTTTGATCTGGATTCAATATCAACAAATCGGTGATTGATGGTTATTTGGGAAGCAAGAGCATGTACCCAACAATAAATGTCAGAAATTTCAACTAAACGGGTTTCGATAATCCCTCAAAAGGCTAAGAGAATCCCGAACAAAGGTGAAAACATGTTTACTAATGGAATTGACTCTACAAAACATCTTAATCGCCCACAAGTATGGTAAATTCTAACGAACGAAAATGAACTAGGATCCATTTTAAATACATCTTAGCTATGAATGAGCCCTCTCCATTTCACTTTGGAATATAGAGGATCCGGATCCAAAAAATTTCAAATAAAAGCTCCAATTTACGTGATTATTGGATGAAATTTGGGTTTTAAATGGCCCAAAATCTTCTCTTTTTGACCCTTTTAAAGTATATTGAGCTGACATGATTTGTCTAATAGAATAACGGTTACATAACTAAGAGCATTCACATCTGTTCTTTTAAATTTTTTGTTTATTTTACACGAAAAAACTTCTTTTTCTATTTTACACGTCTACTTTTACAAAACACCCACATCAGTTTATCTATTCTATACATTTATTCAATAAAATATTCATTATTTTATAATTTTTTATTATTCACTCCCTCACTGCCCCTCTCTCTCACAGACCCATAGCCACCATCACCATCATCATCAGAAACCAAAAGCCATTAAATCAGAAACCGATCTCCAGACACGCTGATCAAAACTCGATCAAAACCCACCCGATCTCCACCCAAAATCAAAGAAAACTCAACATCAAATCAACCAACACTGATCAACCCACACAAAGAAAAATCAACGCCAATCAAAACGTCATCATCTTCATGCCTCCATGCCTCCACACATACCCAGATCAACCCACAACCTAAATCAACCTAAACCAAGCAAACCCACACAAACCAAGACCAACCCACACCATAAACTCAGATTAAACCTCCATTGAGACCTCCCCACGTCACCGCCATCGATCATCGACCCAAACCCACACTGCCACCATCGAAACCACGCCACACGCCACGTGCTGATCTCGCCACGCTATGACCCACAGCACCGATCTTGCCACACTGTGAACTCTGGTGGCATGCTTTGAACGAGAGAGAGAGAGAACTCTGGTGGCATGCTTTGAACGAGAGAGAGAGAGAGAGAGAGAGAGAGAGAGAGAGAGAGAGAGAGGGAGAGAGAATTGAGGATGAAAGGATGGAGTGGATTTTTTGTGAGAGAAAGAGAGAGCGCACAGCGTAGAGAGGGAGGTAAGAGTCAGACAGAGAGAAGAGAAAAAAAAAACTATTAAAAAACTAAATACATGAGCTACAGTGCCCTTGTAAATTTACATGGGCACTATAGCTCATTGATAATTCTACAAAAGTTTACACACTTTTAAACGGACTGATGTGGAGTGTTTTTTTATTCAAAATGTGTAAAAGTGGTCAAAATGTGTATTTTACTCATTTATAAAAGAGCTAATGTGAATGCTCTAAGAATCTAAAAAGAGAAGTCCAAAACTAGCATCTGACACATTTTTGGGCCTTTTAAGATGGAAAATGACTCTGGCCAAATGCCACATTTTTTGGAAATTTTTAGCAAAAAACCACTGTTTCGGAAATAAATGGCAATCTACCACTTTTTCTAGTACTCGAGTTTGGTGAACTCGAGTACCCTATTTTATAGTTCCGCCATGGCACTGCTGAGTTGGAAATTGGGTGATTAAAAAAAATAATGTGGTACTCGATCTTGGTAAACTCGAGTACCATGCAACACAATACTCGAGTATACCACGCTCGAGTACCTTTTATAAATAAAATGCAGAAAATTTACAACTCAATACTGTAGAAATAAAATTTTATGCATTTTATTTATAAAAAGTACTCGAGCTTGGTATACTCGAGTATTGTGTTGCATGGTACTCGAGTTTACCAAGCTCGAGTACCACATTATTTTTTTTAATCACCCAATTTCCAGCTCAGCAGTGCCACGGTGGAACTATAAAATAGGGTACTCGAGTTCACCAAACTTGAGTACTAGAAAAAGTGGTAGATTGCCATTTATTTCCGAAACAGTGGTTTTTTGCCAAAAATTTCCAAAAAATATGGTATTTGGCTATTTTGGCCAAATGACTCTACCATCTTATCTACCTCCTCATCATTTTCACACCCAAACATGTCTTTAAGCAGTGGCGTCCCAACCATCCTTGGTGGAACGCAATTCACTCGTATCCCATAAGCTCCCAGCTGTAAGCTCGCGGACCTCACCAATCCTAGCACCGCATGCTTCGACATCACGTAGTCGATGAACTTGTCGCCGCCAATAGTCACCACCATGCTGGCTGTACAAACAATGCTCCCCTTCACGCGCCCTTCAAACATCGCCTTCGCCGTGTTTTTCACACACGCCACCATTCCACGCGTGTTAACTGCCATGACCTTGTCGTAAGCCGACAAGTCCACGTCCAACACGCTCTGCTCGCACGTGTGAGTCGCTCTCCCCATGCCCGCGTTGCTGAACATGATGTCCAAGCGTCCGTGTGCTTCGACTATGGTGTCTACCAATGTTTTAACCTATTCCTCATCGATGACATCGCAATGAGCATAGGTGCAGATGTTGGAACCTATTGATGTGGTGACGGTTTGGCCCTTCTCGTCTTGGACGTCGGCGATGACAATGGCTCTTGTGCCGTGAGCAGTGAAGTGGCGCGCCGTGGCCTCGCCCATGCCACTTGCACCTCCGGTGATAATGGTCACCTTGCCTTGGAACTTCTTGTTTGATGGTGTGGAGTCTGTCATTTTATTTGTATCAGTCAGGGAAGTGAATACCTTTCTATGGGCAAAATTTTCCAAACAGTATATCGCGTGGCATTCGTTTAAAGTTATTTAGTAAGATAGACTGTTTTTGAAAATTGAGTTTGGCAAAATCGACTTTGGGCTAGAAAATGAATACTATAGTGGCGTTTTTTTTAGTGGCGTTTGTAAAATCGCCACTATAGGTACCCTATAGTGGCATTTTCTATAAACGCTGCTATAGGCACGAAAAAAACGCCGCTATAGTGTTCGATTTCCAGCCCAAAGTCGATTTTGCCAAAGTCGATTTTCAAAAACAGTCTACCTTACTAAATAACTTTGAATGCATGCCACGCGCCTAATTATTTTTGAAAAATATACTGTTTGGCAAATTTTGCCCCTTTCTATGTGATACTATATTCGCCAACCATTCTGGTCCCATGTGTAGAGATCAAACAGTAATCAACTACTATGCCTTATATAAAAGATCATCCAATTCTGAGTAACAGTTGACCTTTTTTTTTTTTTTTTTTTTTGGTTTTCCCTAGGACCTTTTGGAAAGGAAAAAGTTGATAAATTGGCATAAGAAATATTTATAGAAATTTTTTATAAGGAAAAAAACTAATAATTTGTTTTATGGTTTTTTATACTTCCCTCGAAACCAGTAACCATGCTACATTCAGCCCATGGTGTTGTTATGAAATATATGTGTGTGTATAATAATAATAATAATAATAATAATAATAATAAAAAAAATTAAGAACACCCTCAATCAAAATTAGGAATGCCCCCAAATTATAAAAAATTAAAAAAAAATTATTTGTTCTACTTTCAAGCCAAAAAAAAAAAAAACCCAAAAAAAATTTTGAACTAAAATCTGAAAAAAAAAAAAAATATATATATATATATATAAATAATAGAGCAAGCGGCAAGCCCACAGATTCTCCAAAAAAAAAACAATGAATGGCAAGCCCAATATCCAATGACGATGCAATGTTTTTGCATTTTTGTTATTTTGTAACTGAGGCTAAGAAGGAGGGAGAGGAAGAGATTTGTTAGGAAGAGAATGTAGACTCAGAAGGGTGGAGAGGAAGAGACTACAAAAAAAAAAAAAAAAAAAAAAAAAAAAAAAAAAAAAAAAAAAACCTCTGAATGTGTAGATGAGAGATGATTAGTTAGGAACTGGGAAGGTATAAGTCAAGGCATTGGGAAAGTAAGAGAAGCTTAAACGTGTGGATGAGAACCATTCTAGACAAGAGTGGAAGAAGAAAAAAAGAAGAAGAAGAAGAAGATAAAGATGAGAGAATTAAAAAATGGTGGAAAGGAAAAAATTCAACAAAAAACAGGATTGGGCTTGGGCAATTTAGGAATTTATAATTTTCTATTATCAAGTAATTTCGCATCATGTCACTTTCTCTTCTGGTACTCATTGATTGATATATATATATATATATATATATAGCTTGAGTCAAATTAGATTATCTGCATTATTGTTTCTCAAAAAAATATTATTTGTCCATGGGGTATGTGCTAGTACAACTAATAAACAATAATTTAATTAATCAATAATTAATTAGAAGAAGCAACTAATAAATAATAATTAATAATTTAATTAACCAATACATTATAAAAGACAAATAAATTAAATTATTTAGGATAAACAACAATTAATAATTTTATAATTAATGAAACAATAATATGAAAAATTATAGTTTATAAAAGACCAACAAATTAATGAAACAACTAAACAACAATAATTAATAATTTTATTAACATTTCAAATAAACTTAAAGTTTATTGTTTATTCTTTTGTTAGAATTATAGACAAATATTTGATAAGAAAACCATGTAAAAGACAATTGTAAACTTTATGTATTTACGTGTTTTTTATTGTTGTTGTTATTGTCACTATACAAAATTTTCTTTTTATTAGATTTTGTAATTTTGTAATTTAATTATTAGAGGGTGCTTATAATTATTAGCTCTCTCCCTTCACTTGAACTCTCTCATTTGGATTAAATGGCCGGTACTTTGATGCTTGTCACCCTGAAAACAACCCTTGCAATTTTTTATTCAAAGTTGGCGATTCAAACAAAGTTGGGCATTAGGGAATATGCCTAATTGATTGGAGGGTATATTCTTCAAAACCGATGTTAAAATGAATTAAGAGTTTGAATCTATTTTAAATTACTAGATCATATATTTGTGTAGGACTAGGAGTTGAAGATAGCTCTCACAATTTTTTTATTTGTTTAAGTTGGCGTTCAAAGTGGTGCATGTATATATGTGTGTGTGTGTGTGTGGTGTGTAAGGGAATGTAAATTGGCTTGGAAGGCCTAGTCTATGTTTAACAATTTAAAGGAGTTTGCAGCTAGTTAAAACTAATCCACCTAACCTTCCCAATCGGCTTAGTTGAAATTGCACAAATTTTCTATCAACCTGCCATTTTTGTAAATTAGTGGGTTGGCTGCGGTTTGAAAATTTTCCAATCCGCCATGGTTCCGAAAGTTACTTCAGTTTGCCAATTCAAGCTTAACAACTCTGCCGAGCTACTATCGGTAAAGTTTCCAATCTTAACCATGGTACACGTAAAAAATTTGATATCAATCCGCCCAATCAAACCCCCACACACACCTACCTCCTTCTAATTGATCCCTTTTATACTTGTGTAATGCTTCTCTTTTTCTTCCCTCAGTTGGGCTTTTCTAGTTGATTTAATGCACATAATTTTAGTTTGGTGTCATCTAAGAAACAATTGTATGGGTTGTTGGGGTTTAATAAATGCTGAGAAGAATGTTAATCTACAAAGCCAACACTTCTTTCCAGGCAAAGGATCTGATGATATGGTGAAATTAGTTGAAAGATCTCACTTATTCTTACTGTATCGAAATGATGGTGATCGAAATTAGCAACTTCAGGTAGACATGTGCTCTATGTTGTTGATGAAAGGCTTGACCCCCTTTAGATAGGGAAAAATACATTATGTATTGGATGCATGAGTCCTCTCCTTCACATGAGGGTGGATCCCACAAATGTGGAGTCCACCCTCATGTACATGAGGAGGAGGACTCATGTATTCGATACATGATACACATCCTCCTATAGATAGAATCATAGAACTATTGTTCGTTTGAACCACTTATTTCTTTAGGTATTCGAAAGAACACTAGATATCCTCTCCATTGCCTTATTCAGTAGCAAGTATCCATTATCTCCCAAAGTACTCATATTGTCAAATGAAGCATCACACCCACCTAATAGTACGTGGGATATTTAATTATTAGAGGGTGCTTAGAGCACTAGCAATAGGGGGTGTAAAAAACCCCCCAGTTGCCATTTTAGCTACCAAACCCATAAAATCATGCTCTATTCGGGTTGCTATTTCTAAAAAAAATTTGCAACCCAGCTACAGTAAGGTTGTAAATGTACAACCTCATTGTAGCTGGGTTGCAAACTTGTTTAATATTTTTTATTTCTCACCCGAGCCCATCATATCTCACTTTACTCTCTGAAGTCTGATATCTCAGCCTCACCCTCTCTCTCTCTCTCTCTCTCTCTCTCTCTCTCTCTCTCTCTCTCTCTCTCCCTTTCTTTTTTCTCCCATCTCTTCCTCTCTCCCCACTCTCTGTTTTGTTCTTTCCTTTCCCTATCTCAGTCTATCTCTCTCAAATCGGCATGGAGAGTGTGGGTTTGTGGGGATCAGCATGGTGGAGGGTGTGGGTTTGTGGAGATCAGCATCTATGGTGGACATCGGCATTTGTGGTCGAGGTTAAGGTGTGGGTCATGGTGGTTGCTGGGTTTTGGAATCGATGAATCAGTGGTTGAGTTATGGAAATCGATGACTGGGTTATGGGAATTGATGACTGGGTTGTGGAGTTGATGACTAGGTTATGGAATCGGTGACTGGGTTGTAGGTATCGGTGATTGGGTTGTGGGAAACGGTGAGTGGGTTGTGGGTTGTGTAGGTTTGGGTTTGGGTTTTGGTGGGTCATTAGGTGGTGGAGTCGGGTCTGTTTGGCTTTGTGGGTATGGATTTGGTAGTAGTGGTGGTGGTGGTGTTGTTGGATTTTAGGTGGTGGTGGTGGCTGCTGTGTAATGGGTGAGTTTTTTTTTTTTTTTTTTTTTTTTTTTTTTGTTATGAGATTGATATTTGGACTGATTGTGATTGTGATTGTGATTGTGGTGGTAGTGGAGGTGGCTTTGGTTGTGGTGGAGGGTGGAGGGTGGGTGTGGTGGTTGGCTATGGTTGCGGTGTGCTGTTTCTAGCTGTGGGTGAAGAGAAAAAGAAACCAGAGGAAAGAGAGAGAGGATTGCTTTTATTTTACTTTATTAAGTAGTTTATAATATTTTATTGGGTTATATGTAAAATAGAAACTGAAATGTAAGATAAGTTGTAAAATGAGTTGGTAAAATAAATAAAGTGATGTTTGAATATGCAAAATAGACACCTTTTTGCATCTCCGGATGCTAATGCTCTTCAAAGTTCAAAATGTGTATAGAACACCCTTGAACGTTTAGACCCCCGAATACAAAGTTACCAATTCAAGCCAAAAATCAAACAATTAATGTGCGGAACATAAACATAAGCTAAACACAGAATTGATAACTAATCTATGCCAAATATAAACACATCCACAGCAATAAATATAAGGCAAAGATAAAGGAAGGAAGATGCAAACACACGGATAACACGCGATGTGTTATCGAAGAGGAAACCAAAGCCCTCGACGTAAAACCTCTCCACCGCCCTCCAAGCGGTAAATAATCCACTAAAGAATATAGTTGGGATACATGAACAGTAGAAGACCCTCCAAGCCTAATCAACCCAAGTACCTAAGCCCTCCAAGCTTCTTGCTCCAACAAGGTTACGCCCAACCTATTTCTTCTTTAACTTCCCGGATTCCGCTACTATACCATAACATCAACCAACGTATATTGGTTCCTTCCAAACTGCTTCCCTTAGCACCAAATGAATCTTCTCACAGACGTGGGTGTAGTGAGATAAGGATTTGGTCAATGGCCTCTCAAGGATGTGACAATGGAGAGGAAGAGAGTAGAGGAATTTGTAGAGTCTCTAAGGTAAAGATTGGAGATGAGGCAATCTTGTTTTTCTCTAGGGTTTCTCTCACAAAAATTCTCTCTGGAAGCTTTCTTAAAATCGTGAGTATAAGGGTCTATATATAGTGAGGTAGGGTAAATTGGCAGCTTGGTCTCACGGCTTGTCCAAGTCGCGAGTTCAAGTCACGACATAACGGCCTAGCCAGCTTGGGACTTTTGTCCTGTAGTGCGACAGCTAGCGCGACTCTTCAGCTTCCCTGTGTGCATCTCACGTGCCTGCATTTGGCGGCTTGTAGCCGCAAGCAACCCGCGAGTTCAAGTCACGGCATAACAGCCTGGCCAGCTTGGACTTTTGTCCTGTAGTGCGACAGCTGGCGCGACCCTTCAGCTTCCCTGTGTGCATCTCACGTACCTGCATTTGGCAGCTTGTAGCCGCGAGCCACCCGCGAGTCCTAGCCGCAAAGCTCTGTTTCTTTGCACATACTTGAGCTTTTCTTCACATCTTCTCACATACTACCCTTATAATAATCCTACCTAAATATAGGGTTACTAAGTGCTAAATTACAAGCAAATTGGCACGAAATAAAACCAACAAGATGGTTGATAAATTTCAACCTTACAATCTCCCCTTTTGGCTATTCCATGACAAAACCCTAAAGCAAACTCTAGACTTAACGCGTGAGTTGGGAACAGTTGGAAAACTCACTCATACCTAACTCTAGAATCTGTGAAGCTTTTGAACCATAAGAACAAGTATCTCCTAAAACACAACAACACAATAAGTTTATTGTATATAGAAACTTGTAATACATATGAAGCAAGCACAATGCGATCATGCACAATGGAGTAAAGCAATAACTCATAGCAAGATCAAAATATGCAATCACTATAACCAAGTGATCACAATGCTCATTTACACTTGGAATGAACATCCGGACATTCAAGTTGACAAACACAAGGTAAATCACTTGAATGACCAACACTCAACCAATGCACAATACAAGAGGTATGTGCATCTAGGAAAAATCCTACACGGGCACAAGAGTGACAGTACTTCACAAAGAATGCATAGCATTAGGTTAGAAGTACTGATTTAACAAAGCAGAAAGACTGCATAAAGCATGATACAAACCACAAAGGCCTACAGGAGTGCATAAACCAAACCCTTAAAGATTATATAAGCAATATGGGTACAAAACACATAAAAACAGAACAGAACATATGCAGCTGAATAATATCAACAGTATAAACAAAAACCAAACATTCAGGAGTTATGAGTTTAAACCAGTAAAAACAACAGTTAATTAGCCCAAGGTAACAAAACTACAACCAAAAACAATTAGGGATTATGAAACTCCCCCTCAAGTACTGGCCCCCTATAAAAAATTCTCCCCCTTTTTGACTGGAATGGCCAAAGGGTCACTGTTGCAACTTTGTGAAAATGCTATCAACTTGAGCTGCCAATACATCAATCTGGTCCTGCATGACTACCAATCTCTCTAACTGCTCTCTCTGATCATCACTGAGAGTCTTTTCTACTTCCTCAAGATGCTTGTGGAGGTTCTCAAAGAGCATCTCCAACCTATTAGGCCGAGGGGCAAACTGTGCTTGTGTAGGGCTGGGTTGCTGTGAAACATGGGTGGCTTGTACTGGTGAAACTGGCTCAGGAGTAGAAGAAGTCGCAGGAAAGAGATGTGCACGCTTTGGAGTTTTGGATGAATGGCATCTGCTGGCTTGTAGAGTGAACATAGAGATTGGTCGAGGACGAGCAATCATATTCCCAACTAAGGGAGGAGTGACACCTTCTCTTAGAATGAATTTCATAATAAGACTGCAGAATGGAAGACACCCTCGTGCTACTGTTCGGGTTGCTGTCTTCCTTATGATATGGAAAATATGGGCACAGATGTCAATGGTGGTGCCTGTGATGAGGTCACATAGAAATTGAGCCCGTCCAAGGTTGATATATATCGTGTTAGTCAACGGATAAAGGTTGGAAAACATAATCAGTTTCAATGTTGTCAACTCAGGTGAAAAATTGGTAGTACTTATGGATGTACCGGTATTGGAGATGTCATGGTCAGGACCAAGAATTTGGAGAATTTCCTGAATCACTGGAGTGCGATCATCATAAGGAGTTAGGTTGGCATTCCCAGGTCGAGTGATTTTGAGAAGTTCGGATATGGTGTTCGGACTAACGATGAACTCCGTTCCTCTGACCAGACAGTGTAGTTCAGTTTCAAGATCAACTATGTTGGCGAAACACTTTTTCACTAGTTCCAACATAGGATCAACAAAATTTCCAAATAATTCTACCCAATCTTTTGCCTCGAAGATCCGAGGGACAAACGTGGTTTCCAAGGTATCAAATCTAACCTCCTGTTCCACTATAGGAGTTCCCCGGTCAAAGATGCTTGAGTAAGCATCACAATGCTGAGGAGATCTAAACAACTCAACATTGAGTTCAGTATATGGTTGTGATGAAGAACGTGTTCTTTTTACAACAGGTGATGTTCCCTCTTCGGTCATAACCTCTTTTCCTTTGGAGGATCGTCGAGACATTTGTAAAAGAGCAACTACACAACAAAGTACCAAATCCACAACCCACTCATTTTGTTAGATCTAGTCAATAAGTGAGAGTGCAAAGACCAACCAGATTAAGAAGACACATAATCATAGTACTAGAACTAAGTTAATAACATGACAGAATACACATTTCTGAAGACCAGAAACACACAAAGCCTGGAACAGGTGCTAAACACACAGAGAGTAACAGGTACTACAACACACTCTGTCAAAAATGAGTAGCAAAGTGACACAGAAAGCAAGCATTTCAACAAAATATCATGAAAGAGATAAGCACAGATAGAGTGAATCAAGGTAAGAACATACATATAAGTCAAACCTCATGTGAAGTTATACTAAACAAGTTATAAACAACAAATACCCATTCAACAATCCCAGCATAACACGAAGCACAATAGCAACAACACATTCTTAAAATCAAGAAAATAATACTTGAACCAAGAAATTTGTAATGAGAGAAAGAAAACCCATACCTTTCTCTTGAAGATTGAAGTGAAAATAGTGCAGAAATGGGGGTTTCACAAGATTAGAATACGGTGAGTATCAGAGAGAGATGGAGAAGTCAATGAACAAACATTGATATTCGAGGGAAAACTAAAAAACAATTTTTAAAATTGTCCATAAAACGCAAAACACATGTTTTTCACGATTGGATCAAGTCGCCATTAAGTCGCCAGGGTAAGCTGCGAAACACTATGAAACAGGATTCTTAAAAAATCTTCTAAGTGTTTTTCGCGACTAGAAGTTCTACCCACGAGAGAGTCATGAGTTGAGCTGCGAAAATCTCTGTGTACCTCTCGCGATTGGACCATCCACCCGCGAACAAGTCGCCACATTGAGTTGCGAAATATGCAAAAACCCAAATTTGAAAAAATTTTCTAAGTATTTTTCGCATCTAGGTCATTAACTCGCTAGTAAGCTGTGCAAAATCTCTAAGTGGGCTCGCGACAGGGGCTTGCGACTTGGCTAACCCGCGACTAAGTTGCCAAAACAGGGCAACACTATTTTTGAAGTTTTTGACATTTTTGTAAAAACAAAAGCACTTTCCAAAAACAAACTAAAACGCTCAAAAATCTTTTTGTGTTTGATCAACAAAGATTGAGCATGTGAAAAGCACATTTAATCAAGTACAATTACACAAATGAATATGACATTCATTGAACATAGACTTGTGTATTATGTGTGGATATCAAAAATGAGATAGTCCTTAGTCTAATGTGAAGCTTCAATGATCAATTCAATCAAGGCATACACAACTAGCACTAGATACTGTGACCTATCTCAATTATAGAAACATGCATATATGACCTCCCACAAGCACTTAATAATAATTCTTTGAAGCTTTTCATTTCGCTCCATATTCACATATCATTTGCATTTTTAAGCAAAGAAAATTTCATTTTGAGATAGATGCCTGAAATTTTTGATATTTCAATTGATGAAATAGCCTTTGGCTTTTTGGGCATCAAAATTTTAATATTGGTCGCTTTCCCTTTTTCCTAGTCGAATACTAGTATGTGCGACGAGGTTTTGCAGCTCTATATCTCTTTTCATTTGGAGATTTACATTTTGAGAGCTCTTTTAAGCATAAAAATGAAAAGTGGGAAGATATATAGGCATGAGTCTATGCATGTCTCAAGATCAACAAAACCATTCACTAATTATTCATGACAAGCTTGAAGATCTATTTACAACAGTCATATAGATTTCAGGATTTCTTCCACAACGATATGAGTGCATGAGAGACAAGCTAAGCTCGATAAATGCACAAAGCCATTAGTACAAAGGTACAAGGTAAACATGCTTTGAGATAAAGCTCAACAAAGCCAATTAAACTTTTTGGATTTTCTACTTTTTATGTGTTTTTGGATTTTTGACACAAAAGCAGTAAAAGGTTGATCAAAAGCATAATAAAAATGTAAAAACATTTGAACTAAAGACAAAAACACATACAAAATAACAACCTAAAAGCTAGCAAGAAGCACACAACCAAGCATAATCACAAACATGGGAAATATTGATGCATGGACATGTTGTAATGCTTATGCATGAGTATCCTTCGTCACCCACACGTCACGTGCGTTTGGGGTGATATCCTTGACAGATCGGGTACGAGAGTTAGGACTGTTAAACCTTTGTGTGAAGCTTTCCAGGCAATTGGTGAAGGCACCGATCATCTTCATCACGTCCATCATTCCTGGATCACGGTTTTGACTTCTTGGTTGCTCACCACCCCAAGACCTCATGTCATTTCTTCTTCCTCGTAACCGAGGTGCACTTGCATTGATGTCTGCTCTCAGCTTGTGACAATTTAATCGTGTATGTCCTTGTACTCCACAATAGTGACAAAGATAGTTCATTCTAGGACCTTGCTTTGATCTTGGAAGTGATCTTCCTCTAGCTCCATATCTGGATTTTGAGTGACTGTAGGACTTATTGAACACACGTTGATCAGCCACATTGTTCATCTTCTCAGCTTTAACTTCCTCAGGAATAGACTTATTCACAATCATCTCTTTAGCCTTTACAAGCTTCACTTCATTGTCAGCCATGGCTAATGTGCTACTCCCTCCGGCGTAACCCAACCCGAACTTATCTGAGGTAGGTTTTTGAGAAGAAATAACATCTTCTAATTTCTGGCTAAAGACTCTCTCTATCTTGGCATGAGCTTGCACCACCTCTTGCTCAAGATATCTTACTTTGGTATAAGCTTCTGACAGCTCACTATTTAGTGTCTCAATTTCACACTTCGCCTCCTTGTATCGTGCCAGAAGACTTCTGAAATCTTCCTCAGCCCTCATCATCTTCTTAATGGCTGCATTAGCCACCTTAGCATATTCACCGATCTTCTCTAGGAGTGAGTTGTAAGCCTCTTGCAATCCCACTGCTTTTTCAGTTTCCTCATCTTCAAACTCCTCACTTTTTCCAATAGACTCCAAATCAAAATGTTCTCCAAGCTCCTTCACAAGTGAACCCAAATCATCCGAGGGTTCTACATGTGCAATAGTCATGAATGCGAAGTAATTTCCTTCTTCGTCACAACTATCTTCAGAATCAGAATTTGATGAGTCAGTATCACTTAAGATAGTGGTGTATACCTTTCCTTTTGACTTCAAGTAATTAGGACATTCCTTTTTGAAGTGTCCATATCCATTACACTCGAAGCACACAACGTCCGCAGGAGATTGAGAATCCTTCCCTTCACTTTTCTTATAGTCTTTCCTATCACCTCTTAAGAATGGAAACTTCCCTCCGTTGAATGGTTTTCCACTGTTCTTCATCTTCAGAAATTTGCGAAAGTTTTTTACAAGATACGCTACTTCCTTCTCCACTCCATCTTCTTCGGACGGATCATCCATTCTTTCGGTGATGGTTTTAAAAGCAAGCGATTTACTTGTCTTGTGGGAAGGCAGTCCAAGCTCGTACATTTGAAGTGACCCAATGAGCTCTTTGATCTTAATTTCATCCAAGTCCTTGCTTTCCTCTATAGCTGTGACTTTTGGTCGAAAGCTCTCCGGTAAAGACCTCAAAATTTTTCTCACCACCTTAGTATCCTCAATCTTCTCACCAAGATTGAGCTTAGCAATAAAAATTTCGTTGAGTTTCCCATAGAATGAATCAAACGATTCATCTTCATCCATCTTAAGCTCTTTAAACTTGGTGGTAAGCATTTGGAGTTTTGTGTCCTTCACCTTCTTAGTTCCCTCATAAGTTGTCTCCAAAATCTTCCAAGCTTCCTTGGCCACTGTCATGTAAGATATCCTATGAAATTCATCTGGAGACACACCACAGAATAGAGCATTTAAGGCCTTATTGTTAGCATTGGCTGCTGCAAGGGCTGCCTTATCCCAGGTGGATTTCTCAGCCTCCGGCCTGGTCCAACCTATTTCAACCGCATCCCCCACGGTGTCATCAATAGAGTAAAGGAATGCCCTCATTCTAACTTTCCAGAAGGCATAATTGTTACCATCAAAAAATGGTGGAACATTGAGAGATTGAGACCTATCCATCTCAACAAGGGGTCAAGGATCACACTTAGATATTTAAACCACAACAAGTGTACCCGCTCTGATACCAATTGAAAGTTCAAAATGTGTATAGAACACCCTTGAACGTTTAGACCCCTAAATACAAAGTTACCAATTCAAGCCTAAAATCAAACAATTAATGTGCGGAACATGAACATAAGCTAAACACAGAATTGATAACTAATCTATGCCAAATATAAACACATCCACAGCAGTAAATATAAGGCAAAGATAAAGGAAGGAAGATGCAAACACATGGACAATACGCGACGTGTTATCAAAGAGAAAACTGAAGCCCTCGGCGTAAAACCTCTCCACCGCCCTCCAAGTGGTAAATAATCCACTAAAAAATATAGTTGGGATACATGAACAGCAAAAGACTCTCCAAGCCTAATCTACCTAAGTACCTAAGCCCTCCAAGTTTCTTGCTCCAACGAGGTTACGCCGAACCTATTTCTTCTTTAGCTTCCTGAATTCCGCTACTATACCATAGCATCAACCAACGTATATTGGCTCCTTCCAAACTGCTTCCCTTAGCACCAAATGAACCTTCTCACAGACGTGGGTGTGATGAGATAAGGATGTGGTCAATGGCCTCTCAAAGATGTGACAATGGAAAGGAAGAGAGTAAAGGAATTTGTAGAGTCTCTAAGGTAAAGATTGGGGATGAGGCAATCTTATTTTTCTCTAGGGTTTCTCTCACAAAAATTCTCTTTAGAAGCTCTCTTAAAATCGTGGGTATAAGGATCTATATATAGTGGGATGAGAAAGGAATACGAAGAAACAATTTTTGCCAAACAGGGTAAATTGGCAGCTTGGTCTCGCGACTTATCCAAGTCGCGAGTTCAAGTCGCGGCGTAATAGCCTGGGCAGCCTGGGACTTTTGTCCGTAGTGCGATAGCTGGCGCGACCCTTCAGCTTCCCTGTATGCATTTCACATGCTTGCATTTGGCGACTTGTAGCCACGAGCCACCCGCGAGTCCTAACCGCGAAGCTCTGCTTCTTTGCACATACTTGAGCTTTTCTTCACATCTTCTCACACACTACCCTTACAATAATCCCACCTAAATACAGGGTTACTAAGTGCTAAATTACAAGTAAATTGGCACGGAATAAAACCAACAAGATGGTTGATAAATTTCAACCTTACAGCTCTTATAGTTATTTTCTCTCTCCCTTCACTAGAACTCTCTCATTTGGATTAAATGGGCGGGTGCTTATTAATTAGCTTTGTCATCCTGAAAACAATCCTTGCAATTTTTTATTCAAAGTTGGCGATTCAAACAAAGTTGGGGCATTAAGGAATATGCCTAATTGATTAGGAGGGTATATTCTTCAATAACCGATGTTAAAATGTATTAAGAAGTTTGAAGTCTAATTTTAAATTACTAGATCATATATTTGTGTAGGACTAGGAGTTGAAGATATAGCTCTCACAATTTTTTTAATTTGTTTAAGATGGCGGTTCAAAGTGGTGCATGTATATATATGTGTGTGTGTGTGTGTGTGTGTGTGTGTGTGTGTAAGGGAATGTGTTAATTGGCTTGGAAGGCCTAGTCTATGTTTAACAATTTTTTAAGGAGTTTGTAATAGACTTCGACAATTCTAAATCAATATGTAGAATTGGTGCAGGGGTGTTCCTCACATGGCCACTACCAATAAGTTATAGTATAAAATTGTGCACTTTTCCGTGTCATGAGCATTACCTTTTTTTTTTTATTCTTAATCTCTGACTCTCTCAATCACATTGGTGTTATCTCTCTTTTTATATACTTTTTATCCTTTGTCCCATGTAATTTTTTTTTTTTTCATTTACTTTTCATCTCTCTCAAAACAAAAAGACAATCTCTTTTTTTTTTTTTTTTTTGTTTCTCTTTTCCCCTCCTGCACGCCATTCGCACACTATTAACTTAATGAATATATATTACTGGAGGAATTTTAAACCTTGCAAAAATCAAGGCATGAAAAAATAATGATCTCCCAATGCCACTGCACAGGTGGTGCTCTTTCTATCTCAAGAGTCATGAAAAAATATATATATATATATATATATATATGACATAGCCTTTTACTTAATTTTATCAATTTTTAACACGTTCATTTATTATATTTATCTAAAATTTATCATTTACTCTGATTTGTGAAAACTATGCGATAAAATTCGTATAAATTTTAATTGTGGCCAACAAAATAGGAGCCACCAATCTACTTGTCCATTCTTTCATTATCTCTTTTGGATATATGGACATCCTTTCTTGCGAGTAGCTTATCAAGAATACTACATAATCTTACAAATATATTTATTTTTTAGAACATATTCATTTAATTCATCAATTACTTTGATTCGTTCGTGTACAATATTATAAATTTGTGGCCGACAAAATAATGATCTCTTTTATATATATGGACAACCTTTGTTGAGAGTAGCTTGTCAATGCTTCACCGATCAGTCACTAGACTCAAACAAAACAAAATGGCAGACTCCACATCTTCAAACAACAAGCTCCAAGGCAAGGTGGCCATTATCACCGGAGGCGCAAGCGGCATGGGCGAGGCCACGGCTCGCGAGTTCGCCGCTCACGGCGCACGAGCCATCGTCATCGCCGATGTCCAAGACGAGAAGGGCCAAAACGCCGCCGTGTCAATCGGCTCCAACGTATGCACCTACGTACACTGCGATGTCAGCGACGAGGAACAGGTCAAGAACTTAGTAGAGTCCACGGTGAAAGCGTACGGACGCTTGGACATCATGTTCAGCAACGCGGGCGTGGGGAGATCGACCCACGCGTGCGATCAGACCGTGCTGGACATGGACCTGTCGGCTTACGACAAGCTCATGGCGGTGAACGCGCGCGGAGTGGCTGCGTGTGTGAAGCACGCGGCGAGGGCGATGGTGGAAGGGCGCGTGAGGGGGAGCATCGTTTGTACGGCGAGCATAGGGGCGAGTGTTGGCAGCGAGAAGTTGGTCGACTACGTGATGTCGAAGCACGCGGTGCTGGGGTTGGTGAGGTGCGCGAGCTTGAAGCTGGGCGCGTATGGGATACGCGTGAATTGTGTTTCACCAGGACCAGTTGGGACGCCATTGTTGAAGGACATTTTGGGGAATGAAAATGATGAGGAAGTGGATAAGGTGATAGAGCCGAATTATACTTTGAAAGGTGGGGTGGTGAGACCCAAAAATGTGGCTGACGCTGTGGTGTTTCTTGCTTCTGAGGATTCTCAGTTTGTCACTGGTCATAATTTGGCCATGGATGGTGGGTTTCTTAGAGTTTAGAAAATCCGTTAGAATGACCCAAGTGTGCGTGGGTTCCTTTGTAATAGTCGAAGATGCAATTATGAAATACAGTAACTTTTTCTCTATGTGATCATGCGCAGACGCTTTACAGATTTGTTGGGGGGCGGTGGGGAATCATAAATGTCAGAATTAAGAAGAATGATCAGTGAAGCACTGGTGTTGAAATGAAATAAAATAATTACTTTAGATTGCTGTAGCGTTTCATTAATAATGTTTACACTCTTTCACGTCATGTCAAACTCCTTAGCATCTCTATCTTTTCAGTCAAAAAAAAAAAAAAAAAAACTCCTTGGCATTGTTTATTATGTGAAATATTATAAGTGGCAATTCTTTTTTTTTTTTTGCTGAATTATTATAAGTGGCAATTTGAAACAATAATTTAGTTTCCCTACATAAATGTCCTAAAGTTTACTTTGAGGTACAAAATGACTTGGATAGGCCAAAGTGGGCTGGAAGAATAATCACACAATGAAGATTGATGATTTCAACTAGGATCGAAGGGTTGGGTGAAGTTTTGAAATTTTTTTTTAGAGTGGGTTGGATTTGGATCATAAGATTTATAAATCTGCCAAACTTGACCTAATCCACATATATTTAAAATATATATTTAAAATTTAAAAATATATTATACAATTTTGTTATTTACTATTTTACCTATCTTCCCAAACAAACCTAAATTCTAAGTCCTCCTCATATATTTTACGTTGGTTTGGTATAAGCTCAAGATTATCTGGTTATAAATTTGATTTTATTTGTAATAGTGTTGTTCTAATTCTCAATTTAATATTAATAATAGTAATTAAAAAAATATGTCCACCTCAATCCACGTGGGTTGAGTTGGGTTAGGCTAGATCCTAGGATGGGTTTGGTTGTATTGAAATTTTTTTAACTCATCATAGTGAGTTGAACTGATAAAATCCCTCTACCCAAGCCATGCACACCCCTAGTTTCAACAAGTCAATCCATTTTTTAACAAAACATAAAAGGGTCCACATTTGAAGACAAAACAACAAAAATGAGTTTTTTTTTTAGTTGTTCTAGGGTTGTTATTAAGAAACTTAAATCATACATAATCTAATAAAAAAAGAATTTGAATATATCGACTTCACCAATATATATATATATATAGGGTCTATTTTTGTTGCCCAAGCCCAAAGAATATGGGTCAAAGGCCCAACGAACCCAGAACAATGAATTTGTAGAGAGTGGATCGAAGGTTTAGGCGCTAGCCGGCGTTCACGTAGCATGAACTCTTTTCTTTTACTGAAAAATACTTAGAACAATTTACAACTGGGAGATGCTCCTCGGCCAGGAGCCGAGGAGGTTTTTCCTTCCCCTTTCTGCTCCTCCCAAAACCCCTTCCAAAAAACCCCCCATTACATTTTGCTCACCCCTCTTATATATCCCCCTCTTCCTCCTCTTGTTGGTCATCTATTGGCCTTCCACCTAACCGTCCATCCCATCAAAGGTCATATCCGTGCTCAAGTGATTCACCCTGATCGATGTTGCCCTGCCAAGGGGTTACATCCTTATTAATGCGACCAGAAGGGTTAGGTGAGCGTATTCAATGCCGAGGTGACAGTTCGCCCAGGGCTTGCCCCTTCTTCATACTGAGGTCTCGGATGACCGAGGATAGGGTCATCATCGGACCCATCATCCGTCCTCGGCATGGGCCATTTAGGCCTAGGTTGAAGTGGGCTGAGGCCACCCGATTTTCTGGCCCCACAATAGCCCCTCAAAATCTTGCTGCACGCATCCTCGGGCGAGGAGAAGGATTTTGACATCCTCGGCCTTATCCCACCCTCACCCCTCGTCAGTGCTGGGGTTCATTCACCTACCAAAGACACGTCGCTGACGTTACGGAGCACGTAATGTGCCCATCATTAAATTCAGGCGGCTCTGTGTTTCCTACGTCTAATGAGGCGTTACCCATCCAACGGTGGAGATTCGTCTTGCATTTATGGGCGGGAAAACCCGCATGGTTCCTCGAATTAGGGTATAAATACTCGTACGAACCGCTTCTCCCTGTTCCTCAATTGTAGTCAAGAATATTCGTGCGCCCCTCCTAAGTTCAGCCACACCCTCACTAGCACCTCCAGCACAAAAGCCAGTCCGAGGAGCCTTTCCTCTTTTCAGTAAGTCGCTCTGTCTCTTTTAGACCTCTCTTTCTCTTTACCCTTTTTTCTGCTTCGCCTGTTCTTTCTTAGTTCTTTTAGGCGTCAACTGGGATGGGTAGGTTTAAGAAATACGTAGATACTGCGGAGGCGATGGAGAAATTCATCACCGACCGCAGAATTCCCGACAATGTAGGCCTGAAATATTGTGAGGACGAGGAGTGGCGCATACACAGGCAGGAGGGCGAGGTGGTGATTCCCATAGTCGCCTTCCTTGAAGGGGGGATGACGATCCCCATGGGGCCGGTGATGAGGGATTACCTCATGCACTTCCGGTTGGCCCCCACCTAGTGTGGGATAAACGTCTTTAGGATTCTGGGCTGTGTGGACGCCCTGAACGAGAAGATGAGGCTGAGGTTGACCCACCACGACGTGAACTGGTGTTACAACCTTCAGCTTCTTAAGGGCAAGTTGTATTACCTGAAGACGAGAGACGACAGGGTGCGGCTCATTCAGTACCTCCCTGAGTCCAGCAAGGGGTTCTACGAGGATTTCCTCATCGTGTCAGGGGAGTGGCACGATGGACTTCACTGCCCAACAACAGAGGGAATACCAGGTAGGGCAGTGGAAGACAGATAGGATTTCAAGTTCTCGTCTTTTTTCTTTCCTTTTTACTAACGCGGTGGTGCTTTCCGTTTGCAGACCCGCACGCCTTTCAGCGTCACTTCCATCTTGTCAACCGGGAAGATTTGCAAAAGGTGCTGAGGGCGCCGGTGTATATAAACGAGGACGACAACCAGGTTAGGACCGCCCACATAATTTTAGGTTATAAACCTACCCAGAAATCGTTCCCGGTTCCGAAGCACGTCATCCTCGCCGGCGATCCTCGACTTCAGAGGATTACCGTGACCGAGGACGGATTTTCGTTCCCCGAGGAGCCCTCCGACTAGGAAGCTGTCATAATAGCCATCCCCTCCTCTTCCCAACCGTTCGCTGAGGCAGCCATGGAAGCTCCAGTGGGCGAAGGGGACGCGTTTGACGTTTTCGCCCAGCTTGATCAGTTCGAGGACCCTCCTGGAGACTTGGGTGATCCCAATCTAACCGAAGCAGACCTCCTTGCTTCAGAAGCCACTCCTCGGCCGTCAATGGGTTACAAGAGGAAGCCCACCACCAACTTGCTGGACCTGATTGAGGGCCAACCGGGGGAGTCCCAACAAAAACCTCCTACTCCACTTCCGAAGACTAGGTCGACTTCCGCTCGGCAGAAGCTGCCTCCTTCTCCTTCTCAGACGCGCTCGCCCTCTGGGTCCGTGCCTGCTGGTCCCAAGAAAAAGAAGGATAAGGGTAAAAGGATCGTGGAGGATAGGACGGTGTCCTCGCAGGAGGAGGAAACTACTCTGCGGCGTCCAAGCAGCTTAAGATAGGCGACCAGAGCCAGGAGAGGCAGGTCGTCGACACCACCTCTTCCGAGGTCCAGGCCTGGCTCCCAGCCCCGATGCTCTGCGGGGAGCCCTTGAGGGATAACGCCTCCCTCAGGGACTTCAATGAGGGTGAAGGTGCGCGCGTGGCTGATGCGCTGGAGAGGAGCCTGCTGCTCCCGGTAGACATGGCTGAGCTTAACACTTTGACGAGCGAGCAGGTCTTCCTCAGCCTTAAGCGATATGTGGGGATGGTAAGCGCTGTAACCTCAACTCTTCTCCCACTCTTTTTCTTTTAGTGGGCTTATAGCACATTGGTTATTCTAGTAGGCTGTCCAAGCTATCTTTATGTTGGAGGGGGTTGCAAACGACCAGAAGGAGACCCTCAAACCAGAGCGTGACTGGCGCTTTCAAGCTACTCGGACTCTAAAGAATTTCGAGGCTGACCTCGCCAAGGCCCGAGAGGATTTGAAGGCGGTGACTAGGGAGCGGGACAATGCCCTGTCCGGTCTTGAGGGTGCCCAGAACCAGGCCAATGAGCAAATGAGGCGCCTAGGCGAGGCGCAGGGCCAATTGCAGATCGCGAGGGATCTGGTCGCTAATCTGCAAACTAAGGTGACAAAGGTCGAGGGGGCCCAGAGGGGGGCAGAATGGGTCAGAGACCAGGCTGAGCGAGCTAAAGACGAGGCTGACCATGGCAGGGAGATGGCCGAGCGCGCCAAGGAGGAGGCTAAGACCGCAACTTATGCTGATGGGATGGCTGCGGTAGAAGCCGCCTACAAGGCTCAAGTCTCGGGGGTGTGTAGGCGATATTGTTCCCAGGTCTGGGCTGAGGCTCTCAAACAAGCTGGGGTGGAGGCCACGTCCGACATGTGGAAGGCAGAGAACGTGTATTACCCCCCCGTTATCCGCGAGGCCGCCCCTGAGGACCCTAAGGTTGAGGAGATGGTTGAAGAGGTGCGGGCAGCTGAGCTGGGCGAGCCTTTGAGCGAGGAGGTGGCCCAAGAGGTAGTGGAGATCCCTTCCGATGATCCAACCCCCACTACTGAGGAAGCAACTGCTCTCGTCGTACCCCCGCAGGCCATCCCATCGGGCCAGGGCTCGGAGGGGTCAAGGGTTGCCCCTGTTCAGCCTGAGCAAAAGGAGTAGACCCCCTGGCTTCACGGCTCATCCTACTTTCACGTTGTCATTTTATTTTGTTGTGCTTTTCCTTTATGTACTGTGGCTCTTGCCATGCAATTTTTATGAACTCATTGTTGTAATGCGAATTTAATCTCCCTTTATTTGAATTGCTTATTTGTGTACGCACTACCTACTTTACCTCTTTTCCTTAGATCTGTACGATTTTAGCTTAAATTGTATGTCGGCCAATCGCGCCAGTAACGATGATAAGGAGAGAGAACGTATGCATGGGCAGCTCTCTTGCATCTCAAGGGCTAGGTGGGGCTTGGTCCTTTCCTAACCTGGGATATTCTGTAGTTAGCCTCCCTGTATGCCTGAGTCCAAGGGCCATGCGATGCCCCTGTTCTGTTCGGCACACTGGTCTGATTGAGCGGTTAGTTTCCCCGTAGGCCTGAGTCCGAGGACCATGCAGTGCCTTGGTTCTGTCCAGCGCTTTCATTTCTCTGTAAGTATCTAGTTTTCCCATAGGTTTGAGTCCGAGGACCATGCAATACCTTGGTTCTGTCTAGTACTCAGGTATAGATGAGCGAGTAGTTTTCCCATAAACCTGAGTCCGAGGACCATGCAGTGCCTTGGTTCTGTCTAGCGCTTTCATTTCTCTGTAAGTATCTAGTTTCCCCACAGGTTTGGGTCCGAGGACCATGCAATACCTTGGTTCTGTCTAGTACCCAGGTATAGAGGAGCGAGTAGTTTCCCCATAGGCCTGAGTCCGAGGACCATACAGTGCCTTGGTTCTGTCTAGCGCTTTCATTTCTCTGTAAGTATCTAATTTCCCCATAGGTTTGAGTCCGAGGACCATGCAATACCTTGGTTCTGTCTAGTACCCAGGTATAGAGGAGCGAGTAGTTTCCCCATAGGCCTGAGTCCGAGGACCATGTAGTGCCTTGGTTCTGTCTAGCGCTTTCATTTCTCTGTAAGTATCTAGTTTCCCCATAGGTTTGAGTCCGAGGACCATGCAATACCTTGGTTCTGTCTAGTACCCAGGTATAGAGGAGCGAGTAGTTTCCCCATAGGCCTGAGTCCGAGGACCATGCAGTGCCTTGGTTCTGTCTAACGCTTTCATTTCTCTGTAAGGAGGGGTTTGTCCTCGGACCGCTCTGTTGGAGATGATTCCTCCTTGGGTCAGATTATGATTTTACACGTGGTGTTGATCTCACTTCCAGCTCGAGCCCCCATCTTCTTCACTTAAGAAGCGTCCCTTGGCCGTTCGTGTTCCGCGCTTGACGTTTCAGTGCACGAGAGGCGCCTTCATTAATGTCTTCGTGAATTAGCACAAATCCAACGATCTACGGTCCCCTTGGAATTTGGTGGCCTTATTATTAGCCTTGCTGGTAACTCTCTTTTCAAATTCTACGTGGATTAATTCTCACCAACCTTCATCCTCTATATAAGGCTTTCCGGAGGGATGGTTTCTCCATACTCCATAAACTTCCCAACGCAAACAGAAAAACACACCCTTTCAGCTCCCCAAGCCCCTTTAATAACCCCGCCGGAATTGTGACCTGAGTTGGCAGATATGGGGCGGCTTTGGGCGGGTGTGAGGACATCCGTGCCAAGAGCCGCTGTGACCGCAGCCCCCACTGGGCTTCCGGCGCGGCAGAGTCTGGGCGTAACACTGACGGTCCGTACGCGGTGGCCAGGAGGGACGTCGCTGAAGTACCTAACGTCTCTCCCCGGAGCGCACCCCCAACGGAGGAGACGCGCGAACCTATGTCATGGCTGATGCCCGAGTGTTGCCGTCTCCAACGGCCAACGCTCGTGAAGAGTGGAGAGAATCAAGGGAACATCACGGGAGAAGGCGTCCCGGTGCCCCTGCATCTGCTCCTCGTTTTGTTCAAGCTCCGCCGCACCGAGAAAGGAGTTGTTGGTGGCCTTGAAACAAGCTAGCCCTCCCCTTCCCTGCTTTTATTATCAAGTTCTCCCATTCTCTTAATGCCAATAAAAGCACGGGTTGACACTTCCCTCTAGCTAGTTTTAGGACGGGTCCACCTGGGCTTCTGATTGTAGAACTAGCTGGTAGGAATAGTTTTAAAACACACCTACCTGAGCCTCTGATTGTAATTTGTAACTTTTCTTTTTATGAAATAATATCAAGCTTTCTTTCTTTGCTGTTGAATCTTCTGTCTTGAACTTTTATCTTTCTGCAGTGTTTGTTTGGTAGTTTTTTTTTTTTTGTTTTTTCATCATCACCGATCTTCCGTAGGATGATTATATAGAACAATCGCCTGTTGCGCCAGCCGGCGCACTAATCCTTCCCACAGACGGCGCCAATTGTAGGGTCTGTTTTTGTTGCCCAAGCCCAAAGAATATGGGTCAAATGCCCAACGAACCCAAAACAATGAATTTGTAGAGGGTGGATCGAAGGTTTAGGCGCTGGCTGGCGTTCACGTAACATGAACTCTTTTCTTTTACTGAAAAATACTTAGAACAATTTACAACTGAGAGATGCTCCTCGGCTCCTGGCCGAGGAGGTTTTTCCTTCCCCTTTCTGCTCCTCCCAAAACCCCTTCCAAAAAACCCCCCATTACATTTTGCTCACCCCTCTTATATATCCCCCTCTTCCTCCTCTTGTTGGTCATCTATTGGCCTTCCACCTGACCGTCCATCCCATCAAAGGTCATATCCGTGCTCAAGTAGTTCACCCTGATCGATGTTGCCCTGCCAAGGGGTTACATCCTCATTAATGCGGCCAGAAGGGTTAGGTGAGCGTATTCAATGCCGAGGTGACAGTTCGCCCAGGGCTTGCCCCTTCTTCGTACTGAGGTCTCGGACAACCGAGGATAGGGTCATCCTCGGACCCATCATGCGTCCTCGGCATGGGCCATTTGCGCCTGAGTTGAAGTGGGCCGAGACCACCCCATTTTCTGGCCCCACAATATATATTTTTTAGTTTCTTTCTACAAGCAAAATTAAAAAGCCAAAAGAGATTGATGAAAAATAGGTGAGATTGAGAATGATGAGATAAGTAATAAAGTGAGAAAGAGCCTAAAAATAATAATAGAGAAAATAAAAATTGGGGAAGTGAGAGAGAGTAACGAATGATACATGTTACGACAACGAGCCAAGCCACTAAAGAGTAGAATTTCCAACGTCATCAACGAGAACTCACAGCCACAATCTCACTCTTGGTACCATTTTTTAGGAAAATGAAATTAGGATTGTTTAATTATTTTTATGAAATGAGTTGAACGAGTTACGAATATGAATGTTTAGGGGTTTTGTTTTTTGTTTTTTAATGAGATTTTGTTGAATATTTTATTCATTTATTTCTGTTTGGTCTAATCTTGTTTTTTGGGCTAACATTTTATGTTATTTGGGTTCATTTTTATAAGAAATGTTATGTCCATAATATTTTCACAACACTTTTGCAACACATTTTAGTGGTAGGTTATTATTAGTTGTTACAAGTGGGCAAAAAAATAATTTAAGTGGTGAGCTCAAATTAGAGCCATAAGCAATTTACCACCTATAATTTATTGTGAAAGTGTTATGAAAATATTGTGAACGTAGCACTTCTCTATTTTTGTTGTTATTTGAACTTTTATTTATGTTTTTGTTTAAGGGCTTAAGGATTATGGTTGGAGGGTTAAGATTATTTTTGTGAGTAATAGAGACAAAACAAAATGTCGCAACAATTCTTATATTAGCATAAAAAATCAAATTAGAGATTAAAAAAGGCCCACATGTGAGTAGGCATTTTAATTTCGGAATGTTGTGAAATTGTTGTGACATTTTATTCTATTCCAAGCATTATTCTTATTTTCATTAATATTGTATCCAAATTCTTGAGATTATCAACTCAAGGTGGTCAACATTTTTTTAGGAAAGACAAAATGTGATAATTTAAATATAATTGTGTGATTATTATTATTATTATTATTATTATTATTATTATTATTATTTTGTATGTGTAATTTGTTTTTGACAAGTCCAGATGGTCACAGGACTACACTGACTTGTATGTGCAGTCACCCTTGTTCCTATCTAGAGATCTAGCAAATTCAAACTTGATTACAAAGAATCCAAATTGATACCTTCTGGACGGCTGAGATAAAAAGTTAGAAATTTAATTCTCCTTATGAGCTATCCAATCTTTTCTTTTTCTTTTTCTTTTTCTTTTTTAAACAATGAGCTATCCAATCTAAGACAAAATATATATATATATATATATATTTTTTTTTTTTATTTAAAAAAGCTACTTTTATTAACTAATCTTTCGGTGGAGATTCTTAACTTATCATCTCGGCAATTTACAAGTAGGGTATGACATAGGATTTGGATTTAATTTCAAACTCTTTGATAAAATTTTCACATGGGTTATTACGATATAGACTATGCCACTTCTAGTTAGTTAGACATAATCACTTGATTGCTATTTAAAATGTGTGGAGCAAATTAATTGTGATCTCGAAATATAAGGATCAAAAATAGTATTTTGTTGGCCTTTATTATTACTCTATCCGAAATAAAAATTTATCAATTACGCATATTAATTTGTGAAAATTAAGGAGGTATTCACTTCACTTGACTGAAACAAAACAAAATGGCACACTCAAAACTCCACATCTTCAAGCAATAAGCTCCAAGGGAAGGTGGCCATAATCACCGGAGGTGCAAGTGGCATGGGTGAGGCCACGGCGCGCCAATTCGCCGCTCACGGCGCACGAGCAATTGTAATCGCCGACGTCCAAGACGAGATGGGCCAAAAAGTGGCCGCATCAATCGGCACCAACATCTGCACCTACATACACTGCGATGTCAGGGACGAGGAACAGGTCAAGAACATGGTAGACTCCACGGTGAAAGCGCACGGAAGCCTCGACATCATGTTCAGCAACGCGGGCATGGGGAGAGCGACCCTCACGTGCGATCAGACCGCGCTGGACATGGACATGTCGGCTTACGACGAGATTATGGATGTGAATGCTCGTGGAATGGCGGCGTGTGTGAAGCACGCGGCGAAGGCCATGGTGGAAGGGCACGTGAAGGGGAGCATAATTTGCACGGCGAGCATAGGGGCGAGCATTGGTACCGAGAATTTCGCGGACTACGTGATGTCGAAGCACGCGGTGCTGGGGTTGGTGAGGTGTGTGAGCTTGAAGCTGGGGGCATATGGGATACGCGTGAATTGTGTATCACCAGGGGCAGTTGGGACGCCATTGTTGAAGGAGATGCTTTGGTATGAAAATGAGGAAGAGGATAAGAAGGTAGAGTCATATTACTACTTGAAAGCTGGGGTTTTGAGGCCCAAAAATGTTGCTGACGCTGTGGTGTTTCTTGCTTCTGAAGAAGCTGAGTTCATCACTGGCCATAATTTGGCGGTGGATGGTGGGTATAAGGCTTAAGAGTTTGGGTAATAATCCATTAGAGCGGCCCTGTTGTTCTTGCGGAATAAACAGTAGTTGAAGATGCAATTATGAAATAATAACTTGGGGAACTATATTTTTAAGTCTTTAATAATAATAAAAAGTTCTCTCTATGTGATCAGGCGTAAAAACTCGTTGAAAATAGGAGGGAATCATAGAGGAAAGAATGAAAGAGGCCTGATCAATGAAGCACTAGTTGAAATGAAATAAAATATTCACTTTAAATTGTTGAAGTGATAAAAAGATTGGACATTGATTGTTTGTTTCACAAATGAACGGTGTCTGTGTTTACCTTCTTCTGTTTTTGGGTAGAAAGTATTTACATTCTTTCACATCATATATCAACTCTTTGGCATCAATTCTATCAATCAATTTTTCTCTCCCTCTGTAGGAGTCTTTTTGTCACGCCTAGCTAGTCGAGTATCTCTCTCCCTCTCACGCTGACTGGGTCGTCTCTAGGGTCCATCCCTCTCTCTCTCTCTCTCACACTGTTTGGGTCTTCTCTCTAGCGCTGCTATGGAGCAAGCAGTGGTGGATGGTCTTCTCAATCTCTGTCTAACGAAAGAGGAGGAGGAGGAAATCACCATCACAACGTGTTGTAGATCAGACCTGTTAGAAGAGTGCTCATTGAGTCTTTTTGACAAACTTTTGTCGAATAGACAACAAAACCAACGTGCGCTGAAAAATACTCTGAGATCGGCTTGGAAAATGGGTTCCGATCTTCAGATTGTTGATGTTGGACATAATGTTTTGCAATTCAAGTTTGGTTCAGAATACCAACTCAAATGGGTTGAGAAAAACGGCCCATGGAATTTCGAAAACAACCTTTTATTACTTAGCAAATGGAGAAGAGGTCTTACGGCATCCAACATTGATTTTTCACTCTCCATTCTGGATTCAGGTTTGGGGGCTCCCATTTGAAATGATGGATGATGAAGTGGGAAAGGAGCTTGGAAATAGTTTGGGGAGGTTCATTGAGATGGATAAAAGGTTTGGGCAAGCTGATCAAGCGAAGTTTATGAGGATTAGAGTCGATCTTCCGTTGGAAAAACCTCTTCGACGTGGGGGGAAGATAACTAATATGGAGGGAGGAAAATTTTGGGTAACCTTCAAATATGAAAGGCTCCCAACTTTTTGCTTCCTATGTGGCAGAATGGGGCATGATGATAAACATTGCCCAGAAACTTCAGATTGGTGCAACACCACAAGGCAATACAGTGACTGGTTAAGAGCAAATGGCAAGGTGGGTTTTGATAAGTCGCGGTCTATCGGTAGTGGGGATAGAGATGAAAATGGCAGTGACAGAGATGTAGAAAACGTTCAGACAATAGCCAGAAATTCTTAAGCATCGGCGATGGAAGGTGGTGAGGGTAGTTCTGGAATTGGTAGGAAGCAAACACTAAGTGACAAAGGAAGCATGATGGGATGGGAAGTCACAGGAAGTCCAATGTGTCAGTCAGCACAGAAACTGGACGAACAGAACAACTCCACTCAAATTCAAATGGAACGTGCTCCTGAACAGAATACTTTCCCACGTACCAACTTGGATAGCTCTCCAAATGGACCCTTCGGTGTTATGGACAAAGATAGGAGGGCTGGTTATGTTTTATCTGATGTGGGCCAACAAGTAAATGTTGAAAAATAGATGATGGATGTTTCTAGCCCATCAAAGCCAAAGACAAGCCCAACGAACACTAAGAATTTTGCTAAGGACAACTTAAGCCCAAAGGGTGAAGAAAATGGCAAGGCAATACGCCACTGGAAAAAAATAGGAGGAGAAAAAGGTAAGAATAACAGCCTAACTTCTGAAATTCAAACTTAAATTCTAGGGGCCAAACGGAAGGGAAAAATAACTTTCACAAAAGAAGAAGCTCCAACTCAGAAGAAACAGTATTTGGAAACTACCAAGCTCTTCAATGAGAAAGATGAAAGATCGGCGGTGTCTGCTAGGCAACACCGCCGGGAGCCATGAATCCCGTAAGCTGGAACTGCCAGGGACTGGGGAATCCCTGGTCAGTTAGGGCGCTGCATGATCTTGTGCGGCGTTGGAACCCCAAAATTGTCTTCCTTATGGAGACAAAACTAAAAAAGAATCGCATGGAAAGAATAAAGAACTGATTTGGGTTTGCAAATGGTCTGATTGTGCCTTGTGTTGGTAGAAGTGGGGGAATTGCTCTTCTCTGGACAAGGGAAATTAATTTGGAGATTAAAAGTTATACAAGATTCCATGTTGATGCAGTAATCTCCAAGACCAGCAGTGATTACAAATGGAGGTTAACCGGTTTTTACTACCATCTAGAGACACATAAAAGGTGCGATTCATGGCACCTTCTTGCTTTTCTTAATAGTCAATTCCAACTTCCCTGGTTATGTTTAGGTGATTTTAACGAAATTCTTTCAATAAATGAGATATTTTGGGGAGCAAACTACTCTCAGCATCAAATGGAGGGTTTTAGGGATATTGTTAATTATTGTGGCTTCCATGATTTGGGCTATTGTGGACCGGATTACACATGGAGTAATATGCAAGAGGGGGAGAATAGGATTTTCCTTAGACTTGATAGGGCTCTGGCTACCCCAGATTGGTCTGCCAAATTCGAAGGGATGAAAGTGCGCCATTTAGTGGATTCAACTTAGGCCCTATGCAAAACTCGAGGCACATGAAATACCTTGGCCTCCCTTCTCTCATTGGAAGGTCAAAAAGTCAAGTCTTTGCAATACTAAAGGAGAAGGTTGGTCAAAAGCTTGCGGGTTGGAAAGGTAAGCTTCTTTCTATGGGCGGGAAAGAAATTCTCATTAAGGCGGTGGTGCAAGCAATTCCAAAATTCACTGTGAGTTGCTTCCTACTTCCTCAAGGTTTATGTGATGATATGGAAAGAATGATGAAGAACTTTTGGTGGGGCCAAAGGAAGTAGGAAACAAATTTAGGTTGGATTTGTTGGAAGAGGATGTGCAATTCAAAGGCTTGTGGAGGGTTGGGGTTCAGAAATCTAAAAGCTTTCAACTTGGCCATGCTTGCTAAGCAAGCTTGGAGAATTCTTTCTAATCCGAGCTCTTTGGTAGCCAGGGTGCTTAAAGCTAGGTACTTTCCTATAGGTAATCTTTTAAATGTTAAACTTGGTTCTTCCCCCTCGTACTCATGGAGAAGCATTCATAGTAGCTTAGAAGTTTTAAGGAGGGGAACCTGGCGGAGAGTTGGTAACGGGAAACAAATCCATATATGGGAGGATAGATGGCTCCCAACACCTTCAACCTACAAAGCTATCTCTCCCTAGATCCACGATTTTGAATTCCCTTTGGTCTCTTCTCTCATAGACCCGGATACTAAATGGTGGAATGCAGATGTTCTTCGCTCTATCTTTCTACCCTTTGAGGTGGAAACCATCTTGAGGATTCCTATAAGTTATAATCTGCCAGAAGACAAGCTTATCTGGATTGGAAATAAGAAAAGGGAATTTTCGGTGAAGAGTGCTTATCATATAGCCCATAGTATCATTGATCCGTATGAAAGGGGTGAAAGCTCTACTGGGGACCCTTATAGACTGCTTTGGAAGAAACTTTGGCTTCTAAACCTCCCTGGAAAAATTAAAATCTTTGCTTGGACGGCTTGTGTAGATGGGCTGCCCACTTATGATAATATAAGCAAAAGAGGTATCTGTTGTAGCACTACTTGCCCCAGTTGTGGCTTGGTACCTAAGGATGTCAATCATGCTCTCCTTCATTGTGAAGCTACCTCCCTTGTTTGGTGCTTCTGGTCAGATTATCCTAGATCTCCTCAGAGTCATAATTGGTCTTTCCTTGACATAGCCTTACATTTATGTCATTCTAATGCTTCACAGGTCCTAGATTTATTTTTTGTATTATCTTGGGCTATTTGGTATAACAGAAATAAAATAGTGCATAATGATTCTCCTCTTTACCCTTCTTAAGTTTGGCTTCTGGCAAACAGCACATTGGAGGACTTTAAAAAGGCTGCTTCCCTAGACATCATTCCTCCAAGGTATTCTCAAATCAGGTGGGAGGCTCTTGGAGTATTCAAAATCAACGTCGATGGGGCAACCTCTGACCAAGGACAAAACTCCAGCATTGGAGTGATGATTAGGGACTCAAATGGACATGTTGTAGCAGCTCTAAATAAGTATCTGCCAGGCAGATTTGCAGCAGACCAAGTGGAAGCTTTAGCATTGGAGCAAGGTATTTTACTTGCTAGGGAGTTGCAATTGTCTCGGGTCATCCTGGAGTGTGATGCACTTGCTGTGATTCAAGCCTTGAATGACAACTCTACAGGTATTGAGCTTGGCCATATTTTACAAGGAATTAGGCATGTAAGTGAATCCTTTGAGCTCTGCACTTTTCAGCATGTAAATAGGGATTCAATGTTGTGGCACATGAACTTGCACAGCTGGCTCGGAGAGAAGAATCTTCTTGCATGTGAAATGGGGTTTCCCCCCCTGCTGTGTTTTCGTTGGTCCACAATGACATGGTGTATCTGGCTTAATGCCCTGTTCTGCTTGTTTCTATGTTGTACTCCTTTCTGGTTTTATGCTATAAATCTTCCAATTCAAAAAAAAAAAAAAAAAAAAACTCTTTGGCGTCATTTATTATGTGAAACATTATACTTGGCAATTTGAAACAATTATGACATTGGATAGAACATTTTGGTAGGGCCCAAAAGCAAATATTCCCACAATATATATATATATATATATTTTTTTTTTTTGCACTGTGATTGGGGAGGAAATAATCACAAGTTAAGATAAGTGCTATCAAAGAGCCGATAATTTTTAACAAACCATAAAAGGGTCTGTCTAATAACAAAAAAGCAAAATTGAGTGTTTTTTTTTTTTTTTTTTCAAGCTACCTTTTAGTATCAAAAAATTAAGGAGAAAAAGCAAAACAAAAAAAAAAAAAGTTAGATTGAGTCCCAATTTTTTTTTAAGCGTGTTGTTGAAGTTATATGAGCTGTTTCAATGAATAATGAATAATGATAGAGACCAATTTATAAAATTTGTGTAAAAAAACTCTAGAAATTTTGAAACCTTAAAAACCAAAACGATAATAGATTTTTAGTTAGTTCACTGGTAAAGTTTTTTTTTTTTTTTTTACAAGATAGAATTTCTACTCTAGCCTAATTTAAGTGTATATGTGTGTGAAGCTCACTTCTAGAGACTTGAACTCTGGTCCTTACCCCCACACCCCATAAGCACTTATACTTGTGAAGTGAGCACTGCACCAAGGGTGTGCGGTGGTCATTAGTAAAGTTTCTTATTATCATATGAGAGATTTAAAGTTCAATTCTTTGCCTATACCAATAACCAAATTATCTCTTAGTTTAATGATAAAGAATAATCATCTGAGCAAACATTGGTTAAAACTCTCGAAAAAAAAAATTATTTTGACAATTATCCCCAACGGAAATTGTAAAGTTAATTGTGTCAATTTAAACCTCACAATTTTATTACTATCAAAATCCAAATTCTAAATCTCAATCTCACTCGTTATTCAAGCAAAATAAATTTTTTTTTTCTTTTTGTCAAGAGTTGTAGCTCAACTAGTTAATACCTTTTAATGTTTTTTATAGAAACATCCAAAGTTTAAATGCTTCAATTCTCAACTATAAATAAAATACCTTTTTTGTATGTATTAGCTTTTAGATTTCTCATATAGGATTTAAGGAAAGGGACAATAATTTTGATTACAACTCAGCTACAACAATAGAATATTGGAGATCTGAACTTAATTCTCCTCATATAGAAGGATAAACAATTCACTGAGTGATAATATTTTTTGGAGAAATACTATTTTCGCTCCTGCTCTTTCACCTCATTTCCACTTTGGTCCCTACTTTTTTTTTTCTGCTTTTAGTCCCCAAAATATAAAAAAAAAAAAAAAAAAAAAAAAAAAAAAAAAAAACCATTCCATTTTGGTCCCTACCATCATCTCACTAATGGAAAATAGCCTGCGTGGCAAACGGAGTCTATGTTGACACACAAAATGCTGACATGGCTATTAAAATAATAGTAATAAATTTTATTTCACATTTAAAATTGCCACATCAGCATATAAAATTTTTTAAAAATAATTTATCAAGTTTAACTAAATAAAAAATTAAAAATAGAATTGAAAACAAAAAGTCACATGAAGAAAGATTTGAGTGGATTTTGAACCTAAAAATTTTAAAACCCAAAAGTTTTAAAACCAAAAAATTATCAAAAAAAAATTCCTCTTTTTTGGGAAGAATACGAAGAACTCAGAACAGAACATGAATTCATGTTCTTCAAGCTCTGGATAGCCCTAAATGGAAAAATAAACAAAAAAATATTATGTTAAAGAGCCCCACACTCTCTCACCCAATTCAAACACAAACCAAATTTAAAGCCTCTCTCTCTCTCTCTCTCTCTCTCTCTCTCTCTCTCTCTCTCTCTCTCTCTCTCTCTCTCTCTCTCTTCAGATCAAGACCCATGGCCTCCTCAAAGCCCCTTTCTCTTCAGATCAAGACCTAATCGTCACTTTCACGGCCATGGTTTTCAAATCTCGTCTTTTCTTACCCTTGGCTCTCTCTCTCTCTCTCTCTCTCTAAACCCTCAACCACTGTTGTATGGTGTTTGGATTTGAAACCCATAAACCAAACCCAAAAAGGACGCACTGTCGTTCGTGGTTGTGGTGGTCAATGGTGAAGGATTAAAGCATGAGGAGCTTTGGCCTAGGTTCCTCGCGATGACACAGAAGTAGAAGATTGTTTGTTTGTGACTGGTTTGAAGATCAGTGAAGGATTAAAGCTTGTGGATGTGGATGCGGTGGGTTTGGAGATTTTGGATTGTCGATTTAAGTTAAGTTTTGTCGTTGGGTGAAGATCACAAATCATTGTGATTTTGTGTTTGGATTGTTGGGTTGTTGTTGAAGATGGATTGATGGGTTTGTGTTTGTGATTGCTTTCTTGCTGATTTTTGGGTATGTTTTTTTTTTTTTTTTTTTTTTTTTGTGTTTGTGTTTGGTTGACAATAGAGATTTGCTGCTGGGTTTGTGCTTGTGTTCTTGCTGGAGATCGGTTTGTGTTTGTGTTTGGTTGACAAGAAAGGGTAAGAAAATGCTAGAAAATCTAGGCATGTGTTCTTGTATTTAAAATCTGAGTTTGTGGCCTTTAGTGTTCTTGTTGAAGATAAAGACAGATCTAAATTAATGTATTTTTTGGATTTTAATTTTTTTTTTTGGGTTAAAATTGATAAAATTAATAGCCATGTCAGCATTTCGTGTGCTAACATGGACTCCGTTTGCTACGTAGGCTATTTTCCGTTAGTGAGACTACAGTAGGGACCAAAACGAAACGGTTTTTTTATTTTGGGGACTAAAAGCGATAAAAAAAAGTATGGACCAAATTGAAAATGGGGTGAAAATGTAGGGACAAAAATAGTTTTTTTTTTTTGTTTTTGGAAATAAAATCATACAAAATCAAACAATGACATCCGTTCACAGGCGAGAATACAATATACAGGCCCCACAGATAGGGGCAAATCACTCACAAAATATGGTTAATAACATTACATTCTAGTCAAATTTATGGCTTTAGAATTAGCACTCACGACATGGTGGCTGCTACATATATCATCATTAACAATAATCTGAATGGGACTCGTAGAAGTCACTTAGGCAAAGGTGACATGACCTCTTTGCTCTAGCAACTCCGGTACCTGGTTCATTGATGGCTGATCATCTGGGATCGCATCCGTGCATCTGGCAGCTATTTCTAGAACTGCTTCTATAGTTTCAATATCTGCATCTTTGCACCTTTTATCCACTACATCTTCCAGTCGGTTCTCCCTCAACAGTGTATTCATCTGCAAGTGATAAGTTGATGAAAAAGGCTTGACCCCCTATAGAGAGAACTGTTGTTGGTTTGAACCACTTATTTCTTTGGGTAGTCCAAAGAACACTAGATTTCCTCTCCATTGCCATATTTACTAGCAAGTATCCATAATCTCCCAAAGTACTCACATTGTCAAACTAAGCATCACACCCACCTATTCGTACAGTGGCTTACCAAAATATTATAAAAGTTTTGTGACGCAAGAGTGGTCTAAGATACAAGTACCTTGAATATTTTTTATTCTTAAATGAGTTGTATGCAACACAGTAATCCAATCACCGTTTCCTTCAGTCTTGTCATAATATATATCGATTGCATTCCATTCCAGTCCGAACATGCGAAATATTTTGTACCAGTACACTAAACCCCCCTTATCCCAACTGTAGTTAAATTCGAGCAGAATTCAATGCATTTCGACCATTCTAACCTATTCCGGTCAATTTGAACACTATTTGAATTTTTGGTGAAATACTCTCTCCATTTGTTTTCTACTTTTCCCTCCTCTTTTTCGATTTTTTCTTGACTTCCCTTCTATCACATCACATTACCATTCTTCACCTTTCTCTTTCTCCCCTCATCTAATAATTCTTCTTTTAAAAAGCCTCTTCCGATTTCTCTCAATCACATCGGTCTTACCTCTCTCCTTATATGCTTTTTATCCTCTGCTCCAAGGAATTGGTTTTTCTTTTTCTTTTTTTCTTTTTTCTTTTTTTCTTTTTCTTTTACCTCTCTCTCAAAACAAAAAGACGCTCAATTCTTTTTTTCTTTTGCTTTTTTTCCCTCCTGCAAGCCATTCCTACACCACACTAATAAGTATTACCTTAGGACAAAATGGGCTTTTGCCCTTTTCGGGCAAATTAAATAGTTTTATATCCCATTTCTCAAACTAATTAGAAAAATGTCATTCTTTTAAAACTCGATTTATGATTCTCTAATTAAATCGAGTTAAAAAAAAAAATTCTCTAAAACCCTATAGTAGCGTTTTAAGGAGCCTATAGTGACGTTTTAAGAACCTATAGTAACGTTTGTTAACTCGACTTCAATAAAATCGAGTTATGGGCAATTTTTTTACCTATAACTCGATTTCATGGAAGTCGAGTTAAAAAATGCAACTATATGTCCTTAAAACGTCACTATAGAGCTTAACACGATTTTGAATAAGTCGAGTTTCAAAAGAAAGTCATTCCCTAATTAGTTTGGGAATTGGGATATAAGGCTATTTAATTTGCCCAAAAAGGGCAAAAGCCCATTCTATCCTATTAACTTATATAAATATAGTGTTTAATTATTACATAGACCTTTTGTGTATAACAGGATATATGTAAGAATATTTTCTACTTAATTTAATGAATATATCTTACTGGAGGAGTTTTAAACCTTGCAAAGAAGGCAGAAGCAACAATCTCCTAATGCCACTGCACAGTTGGGAGGGATCTCTTCTGTCTCAAGAGTCATGAAAAATTTTTATAACATAAAACCTTTACAAATGTGTTATTAATTTTCAAAAAATAATTTATAAATTCTTTTAAAACAGGTTCATGTATTATATTTATCTAAAATTTATCAATTACTTTGAATTGTAAAAATCATATAATAAAATTAGTATTAATTTTAATTGTGGCCGACAAAAATAGGAGCTGCCAATCTGCACATGACAATACTTTCATAATCTCTTTTGGATATATGGACATCATTTCTTGGGCCTAGCTTGTCAACAGTACAACATAATCAAGAAGCTAGATTCACTTCACTGATCACTCACTTGACTGAAACAAAACAAAATGAACTCCACATCTTCAAACAATAAGCTCCAAGGCAAGTTGGCCATAATCACTGGAGGCCCAAGCAGCATGAGCGAGGCCACCAGTGGCAAAGCCACATTTGGACTGAATAGGGGGTTTTGGCCTCCTCAAAATATTTGGAAAAAAAAAAATTAGTGTATATATATATAGTAGAGCTATTTTAATAAAGAAATACTATATTCACAATATTTTTACAATAAATTTTAAGTAGTAGGTTGTTATTAGCTGTTACAGGTACACAAAAAAGTTATTTAAGTTGTGAATTAAAATTAGAATTAATAATAATTTATCACTTAGAATTCATTGTGAAATTATTGTAAAAATATTGTGAATGTAGCACATGTGTACGTAATTAAAATCCTTCTTACAAAAGCAAATGTGTAGCTATGTAGGCTACTCTCACTTTCACACTTTTATTTTATTTTTAATTTTGTTTGATTTGACATTTCTTATATAATTATTTTTTCTCAAAATATTAAAATAAGCAATATATCATAACATTATAAATGTATACGATTATGTAGCAGTATTGAGCCTGGAGGTCCATTACACATGTTGTGTAATGGACCTAAGGCCCACGCCGAGGACAAAATATGTCCAAGGAGGGGTAAACGTTATCAGAAGGGTCCATATTAACAAACAAAAAAGTCAATTTAGATCATGACAACTTAATGGGTTGTACCGAGAATAAGAGTCACCTCGGCTGACTGAGGTCATCGCCTGTAGAGATGATCTACTATCCGAAGAAACGTCACAGAAGTACTTAGTTGATGCAGATAAGTACTACGGAAGCTCAAGACATAGAAGGATCATAAAATATACAAGAAAAAAGCTGCTACCTCCACATTAAAAGCTTTGTAGTTAACTCCCTGGCCGCATTAATGTGGAGGTGATGCCTGAACAGTGGGTTTCAGCCTTACAGCTACTACATGAAGACTTATAGGAGGTGCTGATGGGACAAGTATCAAGATTCACCATTTGGCATGCACGTGGAAGATAGGGATGGCAAGGAAAAAGAGCATAAAAGGAAGGAAAGGGAGCAAAGAAGAGGATCGGAAAAATCTAAAGGAAAACTCTGTAATATTCAGGAACAAAACTTATATCCAAATTTGAAGATAATATAAGAGAACAGTACACCTCGGAACTTGCCGAGGACCATTTTTCTTTAGTATAATCCTATTTTGTTTCATTCTCTGATCGTCTAATTGATTCCAGTATCTATTTGATCAAATAAACCTAGTTCTCCAACTCATTCTCTACAACTTCATTGTTTTTGGGCTTTTTGGGCTGAAGCCATTCCATATAGTGGGCTATAAGCTCAAAACGGGTCCTTACAGATTAAAATATAATATTTTTACTATTTAATTTATATATAAAATAATATAATATGTATTTGGTTGTAGTTATTAGATTTTTTTTTTATATATATATATTGAAATTTAAATGATTGTTTGTCTTTTATTTAACAATATTTAAATTATTAGTATCTTTTAAAATTTTAGTCATTATATTTAATGAATGATAATTTAATTTGAAAAATCTAGATACATGGACAAGTTTAGGAGACGGTAATTAAAAAAGAATACACTTTTGGGTTTTGATTATTAAATTGTATGTACATTACTATTAGTATGAATATAATCTGTTAAGAACATATTTTATGTAATTGGTTAGTCTTTTGACAAAATACATTTTACTTGTAATTAGATAGATCTATGATGGGTTTAGTATTTCAAGAAACAAGAGTTCAAGTCAAGTGTTAAAGCCATGAAGATCAGACCAAGAAACAAGTGAAGAAAGAGCTATTCACTAAAGCTCGACAGAAGTCTTAACAGAATCCTTTCTACCGAGAATTAATGTTGAAGCTCGACACAAGCTGTTTCTATTGAGAATTATGAAATTAGACTTTTCAGATTTGATTACATGCAGATTCTTGTATATTTGTGTAGGGTTTCTTTTCTCACAACCCTAGACATATATAAGAATTATTTTCAAATGTCGTCATACATGCATTGAGTGACCTAGTGTCTTATTCTCTCTGAAAGAAGCTACTGCGTTTTTACGCCAATGGGTTTTGTAACCAAGGAGCTTCCTGATCTTTATTGTACATGAAGTGAAGAACATTGCAGCCAACAACCTTCTTCAAGTTGCTGGAATTAGTCACGTACTGGGATCCGTGAATCATTGGTTAGTCACAGACTGGGATTCATGCATTAAACGGAAAGAATGCCACTACAAGATCAAGTCCAATTGGATATTGGAGTGAAGATTCAACTGTAGGTTGATAATTTGGGACTAGGATTCAAGCAACTGTAGGTTGATTATTGATTAGTGAATTCTTAGGAGTAGTGACCTTAAAATCACTTAGTGGGATTTTTGCCTTAGTGGTTTTTCCTATTCGTAAACAAATCACCGTGTCAAATTTAATTTCCACTGCATTTAGTTTAGTTGGTGATTTATTTGTGCTACTACGCCATTACATGTAATTGTGAAAGCTTGAAAATGTGGTGAAAACACAAGAGCTATTTAGACCCCTAAATTAAAGTTATGGCTCGATTGATTTTATACTTACTTAATACTAAGTGCGGAATAGTATAAATGCGAGCAGATAAACAAACAAGCTACTCTAATCCATAAACTTAACAACACAACAGTAAAATGGAATGTAAAAGAGTAGGGAAGAGAGATGCAAACACAAGATAACACACCGATGTGTTATCGAAAAGGAAACCGAAGAACTTGGCAAAAAACCTCTCTGCCGCCCTCTAAGCGGTAATCGATCCACTAGGCAATCAGTTGGGATACATGGGTTAGCAAGAGACCCTCCAAGCCTAATCTACCCGATATACCTAAACCCTCCAATCTCCTACTCCAACAAGGCTTCTCGGAACCATGTCTTGTCTAGCTCTTCGGATCTCGCAACAAGCTCCATGTTGCATTTGCCATCCTTGGATTCTTCCAATGCTTCCCAACAGCACCAAAAAACATCACTTGACACTCTGAAAAGGTGTGGTAAGTGTTTGGGCTATCAACCTCTCAATGGTATGGAAATGGAGAGATAGGAGTTGAGGAAAATCCACAAGCAATTGTGTAGAGAAATGTGGGTATAACAATCTCTAACTCTCAAGGTTTATGGCTAAGGTTTTCTCTCCAAAGCACTCCTCAACATTTGTGGGTAATGTGGGTATATATAGTGTGGGTATATAAAGTGTGTATCAGATAGCACAACCTAGTAAAATAGAATATTTCGCGAGTGTCTCGAGGGAAAGCCTTACGCATGAGCTACTTGTGAAACACAACTGTCTCCCTCTGTACTGACTCTTTGCATTCCAGTCATGTGCAGGGCACATGCATCACTTCGCGGAATGCTTAGCAGCGAGATACCCACGAGAAATCTTCTGTCTTTAATTGCTTGAGTCTTCACACACACACACACACACACTCTCTTTCTCTCTCTCTATCACACAACCCTTAAAATTAAATCCCACAATAAATATAGAGTACAAAAGATTGAATAAAATTACAATCAAATTTAGCACGGAATTAAAGCCAACAGAACATATAGTTGTAAATTACAACTTTACAAATTGAACCCAATTAATTAATTAACTTGGGTAATTAATTAATTTGTAAGGGGTCAATACATTTATGCCCTATCATAATCAATATATATATATAAAAAATTAATTGTCTAATTTTATGTTTGGCCCTCCCAAATATAAATTTCTGACTCCGCCACTGGAGGCCATGGCACGCCTCTTCACCGTTCATGGTGCACAAGCCATTGTCACTGCCAACGTCCAAGATGAGAAGGGCCATAATTTGGCTATGGATGGTGGGTTTATTAGAGTTTAGAATTTGGCTAATAATCCATTAGAATGATCCAACTATGCATGGGCTCGTTTGAAATAGTTGAAGATGCAATTATGAAATAACTTTTTTTTAAATGTGATAATGCATAAACGCTTTAAAAATAGGGGGGAATTCATAAAGGTTAGAATGAAGAGGCAGGCATGATCAATGAAGCACTGGTGTTGAAATGAAATAAAATATTCACTTTATTATATTGCTGAGGTGATTAAAAGAATTGATTGTTTCACTAGTGGTGTTTACACTCTTTTACATCGTATCACTCTTTGGCATTATGTGTTATGTAAAACATTATACATGGCAAATTTTTTTTTTTTTTTTTGTTGATACCATAAAGGGAGAAAGCAACCCAACATATTACACAACAGCTGGATTAAACCAGCTACAGTTAATAGGCATTTGACATGCCAAGTTAGCAACTGACCAAACAGAATTAACAACAAGCTTAGGCACTAAGTACACATCATAGCAAAGTCCATTTTGGTTCAAAAAATCTAAATCAGCTAGCCTAATCTGTTGCAGCCAGTTTGAGGTCTTCTTGTGTTGAAGTAGATGGACTAAATGCCTGCTAGTACCTAGAAACAAAATATAATGGAAACCATGGTTTTTAGCTTTGAGTGCAACTTCTACCATAGCATCCAACAGCGCCCCACATGTTGTATCTGCTACACCACTATTTATACTATAAAACAAGCTATCTCCCTACCTAGTAATAGCTTCATAAGCATAAGACCATCGGTTTTGCTTCCTAATCCTAGCTCCAACAATTTTAACTATAAGTTGCCACTACCCTGAGGATGAGTAATGGTCTGGTTAAGGTCTTCTTGGCTGGCTAGTGTGGCTTGGTTGATCAAGGAAAGCCTCTTTGTACTTGCAAGCCATAGATTGAGAAATTAAAATCACACTCATAGGATTAGGATGTAAACCATCATAGAGCACCCTGTTCCTGTGTAACCAGATATGCCAAAGAGTTGTAAAAATTGCTTGTAAGCCATTGAAGAAGTCTCCCTGGATTTGAACTTGATGAGAATAGTGGATAAGCATTGTTGGACACTTAAACTCCTAAAATCAGTGGCATGTACAGCCAAGGTTGATCCGTGCCAACAAGCCCTTGTAAAGGGGCAAAGGAGAAAGAGATGAGTTGAGGATTCAACATCAGAATTACAAAGGGGACAAGTTGTTTGGGTTGGAATGCCTCTGCTGTTAAAATTAAGGAGAGTGGGCAATTTGTCCTTGATAAGTTTCCAAACAAAAATATTGATTTTCAAAGGTACTTTGACTCCCCAAATCAGATTCCACACATTTTGGTTTCCATGAATATTCCCAGAAGAATGGGAATCCTGCATAATAATCTCATAGGCTCTTTTGACATTGTAATTACCATTAGCCTCATTGGAAGACTTCCAAATCAACTTGTCTTGCATATCATGAGTTTTAGGTAAGGGAACTTGAAGGATTTGTTTGCTCAAAGGAAAGGGATATAAGGTTCGGACCAAATCAGCTTTCCAAGTTTTGGAATTGTGGTCAATAAGATCCCCGACTGTATCTGTTTGTAATTCAGGATGATGCAAGTTACCATGAGAACTAGGAAACCATTTTTGATGAGTAAGTGGTATATTGAATCCATTACCAACTCTCCACTGTCCCTCCCTAAGTCTAAAGTCACCCTGCTTAACAATATTCTTCCAACACCAAGAATGATGAGACTTTGGAGTGTATTCTTGTAATGAACAATTTGGGTGGTATTTAGCCTTAAAAGTCCTTGCCAGCAAAGAGTTAGGATTTTGGTACAAATTTCAATATTGTTTTGCAAGCATAACCTGGTTCATGGGACCAAACTTTTTAATACCAAGACCTCTTTTCCTCTTAGGTTGACAAATTATACATGGCAAATTGAAACAATAATTTAGTTTCCCTGCCCAAATCTAAATAAGTTGGTGGGCCCACAAACAAATACAACCAATTTTTTTTCTTTCTTTTGGGGAGGAAATAATCACATAATGGAGATAAGTGCTTTAAACGAGTCAATCCGTTTTTTAGCACATCATAAGAGGATCTAAATCTAGAAAATTTATAATAAAAAAAAATTAAAAATAAGTAAGAAGGGTGGTTATTAAGAAACTTGAATTATACACAATTAAATCATATTATATATAATAAAAGTTGGGCTTAGACGTCGTGGTTGCGCCAAGTGGCGGTACCAAATTGCAGAAAATTTCTTAGACTTTTAGATTTTAAGAAAAAATATATATAAATTTTCTTCAACTATAATTTCTGAGTGGATGTAATTTTTTTTTCAACTATAATTTCTAAGTGGATAAAAATCTTAATATAATTAAAAGAAGGAAGGATAAAGTTCTATTCAATTAATATTGCTGATGATGCTCAGAAAATCAGTAGACTGAATGCTCCAGATTTCAAAGGGCCGGTAATCTCTTGGAAGGCCTGAAAAGAAAAATGAAACGCAATCAAAGGAGACTTGGGTGGACCGGCCAAGAACCCTCCGATGCCAAAGTTAATTTCTCTCTTTTAAACTCAAGAACTCCAATTTTTTCTTTTTGGGGAAAATAGTGGAACTTACTTTTGTTTGATAAGGATGAGTGTTTATATAGTGTGCTTTGGAGTGATTATTTGTCTTGTAACCTCTCCCATATTTGTGGAAGTCTAAAGGTGTAAACCTAACTATTATATCAGCTATAGAAGTTATGATATCTACTCTCATCTTCTATAACTGTCATTGGAAGTTAAATACTTGGCAGGAAGTTATAGCGATGAATCAGGATCTTACTCGTATATTAAAATGGTTACACGTGGCCCGATTCACAAGCTCTTGTAGATAAATCTTATATTTAGGAATATTCCCAAGTGTTGAAAGGTCATCCATATCTAGAGGATTTTTCTTATTCTAGACGAGCTTCTCATAAAAGGTTAAGACAACCCGTGAATGACACAATGGATGAGTAGGGACAGGCCCAACTATTGTGGTAACCTACATTCTGTGGACAACAACCCAATGACGAGCTACACTTCCTTCCCCATCAATTGGCCCCTTGTCCTTGTGTTGTATGTCATCAAAATGTCCTCTTTCTTTTCTTTTTCTTTTTTTTTTTTTGACACGTGGTCCAATTTGGCGTGCTTCAATCACGGCGTTTCGTCTTTCAAGAAAGATGCCATATGGTCTTTCTTAGCTGGTCTTGTCGCTTCAGATGCCAACCTTTGTTGCCTATAAATAGTAGAATTCCCTTCCTGCCCTTTGCATTTCAAAAATTTTCTTCCTTGACATTTGTCATCTAGAGCCTTGTCTAGAAGTTCTTCTACATCTATAGTCCTCTTCCGTCGAAAGCCAGGTTTCTCTTCATTCTCGTTTCCTTTAAGTTTTCTTCAAGATATCTAAAACTGTCGTCTCTTTGTCTAGTAATAGTATAAATAAGGCTATAGACGAGTATTATGATTCAACTAGCTAAAGTGGCTCCAGTAGTAGTACTAGCAATAGCAGTAGTGGGGGGAATACCACAGACGAGGAGTACACGTCTGGTGTTCCTAGAGTTCCTTTAGAGATTCTTCAGGAACAACTTAGGACGAGGGCAACTTCTGGGTCTCGAGCTGGCACCCCAGCAAATGTCCTTTCATCTAATCCTTTAGACAAGGAATAAACAATTTATAGTTGCACTGTAGATATCCCTTCCAAAAAAAGTGAACAGAGACTTACCTCACTTAGGGCTTGGTACCAAATTCCAGACGACCTTAACCCTAGGTTAGCCGTCTGTGGAGAGTGGTGATGCAACCCTCATTTTGGGATAGGTGTCTATGAGACTTACCTTTTAAGGGGACATAGGTTACCCCTTAATGCACTTGCTAGGGAATTACTTGTTAGGTTAGGTTTAGGGGTATGTCAATTTAACCCTAATGCATGGAGATTAGTTGTCTCTATGCAAGTTTTTTGGAGGGGCTCATCCTCTTACTGTGGACGAGTTCCTCTTCTGCTACAAACCCTCAGAAATTAGCCAGTCCCTTGGCTTTTATCAATTTATAGCCAAGGGTACAAATTGTAGGTTAATAAAATCCCTTGTCTTGTCTGATAGAAACTGGAAGACAGAGTTCTTCTTTCTCTCTGGTTTCTAGGCTGGGAACCCTATTGAGGTTGGCAAGGATACATTTGCCCCTTACACTGGGGAATTAGGGAACCTTCGTCCTGAAGGTATGCTTTTTTTTTTTTTTTTTTTTTTTTTTTTTTTTTTTTTGCTTCTAATCGTCTAACCCTTCTCTCACTTTTTATTTTTATTTTTTATAGCTCTTGGATGACCATCTCTAACCAAATTTTATCGTGACTGCGTCCACAAAGCTCATCTTTATGTTGACAGGAGTTTCCATTCATTGGTCACCTTTCAACATCTTGCCACGTGGGGATTCAGCCCTGAACCATCTGCTGAAGTCATTGCTCACGAACTCACTGTTCATAGACGTGAGTTTTATTTTTACTTAGAATTTATCTGAGTATTATTTTTGTTACACTTCTTGGCTTAACTTTAATTTTTTTTCTTTTTTTTTTTTTTAAGGGATGGCAACTATGAAAGAAAATAAGGGAAAGGGGGTGGTGGACGAGGCAAACAAGCCTGAAACCCAATCCTAGCTTCGTCCTTTTGCTGGAGCCAAAAAGAAAACATTATCTAAGATGCTTGACTTGGGAAACCTTCCCAATCGTCGAGGAAAGAAGGCGAAGCATGGGTCATCCAAACCAGGAGTTGTCAAGCCTAGACTCCCTACGTCTCAATCGTCCATTCTAGTTTTTGATGTAGACTCATCTGCCCCCCTTGAGATTACTCCATCCAAGACCACTACGCTTGCCTCGACCCAGCCTTCTCAGAGGATTCCTATGAATCTTGTTGAAAATGAGGATTTGGCTTGGGAACGCTTTGAGAAGGTTGTGTCTGATGAGGACATAGCTGCATGCTATGACATATCTTTAAAAAACTGTGAACATTCTGGTGTTCATGATCTTTTTAAGGTATGCAATTTCATTTTTGCCTCATCTTTGTCACTTCACGCTTTTCTCTTCTAACCATTATTTTTATCACTTATTTCTTATAGGCAATGTCAAAGTTCATCGCAGCATCCAAGCAAGCCACGTAATTGGACAAGACGAGGATTCAAGAGGTGAAGGATGACTGTAAGGGTTGGGGTGAGGTGGCAACCAAGGCTACAGACGAGGCCAAAGAAATGCAAAACCTCGTTGAAGAGGTCAAGGCTGACATCATCAAAAAGGACTCTCATCTTGATTATCTTCAGAAGAAAAATGACGAGCTGAGCACCCTTCTTAAGAAAGCCAAAGAGGACACTGTTATAGAGTTCAAAGCTTCCAAATAGTATACTGATATTTTAGACGCAAACTATGCTACTGGCTTCGAAGATTTTCGCATAGACGCTGAGGAACGCTTCCTAGAAGTAGACTTTAGTTCCATCAAGCTCAATGTTGGTGCTGTGAGCTCCTTTCTCCATGTTAGGTTCTAAGGTCTTAGGATTTTATGTATTTAGAACTCTAATTTGTAATGTTGGCAAACCATGATCAAAACATTGTATGGTGTCTTATTTAGACTTGCTCAAAGTTGGTTTAATATTGTAAAGTTGGAATCGAGTGGCTGCAGAAGTACTTGGGACTTTCGGCCTGGCTCGATCGATCGAATAATAGACTCGATCGATCGAAAATCGCACAGGTTGAATTTTCTGCAGAATTTCCAACTCAGCCCTACTTCATTAAACGTTTAGGGTTTTATGTTTTTACCCTAGGTATATAAATAAAACCCTAGCCACGTTTTTGAAGGTTGTCCATATTGTATTGTTGCTCATACATTGCTGTTTTGTGTGAATCTCGTGTGAGATCTTTGAGGAGCTTTCCTTTACACAAAACTTAGGGTTTTCATGGTGGAGATGATTTCAACATCTTGAAGATCATTACTGTTGCAACCATTGGAACTTAAAAGAAAAGCAAGCGGGGAGCTTGTAGCTGATTGAGGAATTCAAGAAAGAAGTAGTCCGTGGATTCGGAGCCTGCGCGTGGTCGTGTCAGGAAGTTCTACTGGTGGGTAGCATTAGGAAGTCGAGCGGGGAGCTTGTAGTCCTTTTGTACGAACTTCAATTCTTTCATAGTGAATTCAGGTTAGCCTTGAGGATCGGTGGGTCAAATCCTCCCCAGGTTTTTACCGTGTGGTTTCCTGGGTGATCATATCTTGTGTTATTTATTTTCCGCTGCATTATATCTTGATATGATTGTTTGGATTGTTTTAACCTAGAATTGCTTAATTTGACTAAGTAACAACTTGGCTAATTAATCTAGGCTACGCAATCTGTGTGTTTAAGGGGTCTAAAACCGTTCAAGTGGTATCAGAGCTGGTAGCTCTTTTTGTTTGAGATTTTTAATCTCTGAGCTGATCCTTGACCCCTGTTGTCATGGAGCATGGACACTCTCTGTTTGTTCCTCCTCATTTTGATGGGAACAACTATGCCTATTGGAAAGTAAGGATGAAAGCATTCCTGAAATCCATTGATGAAAGGGTTTGGAATTCCGTTGAATACGGATGGGAGAAGCCCGCTACTCCTGTGAGTGAGTGGCAAACTTCTGAAAAAGAAGCAGCAAGCTTCAATAGCAAAGCTATGAATGCTATCTTTAATGCTGTTTCTATGGAGGAATTTAAGAGAATCTCTAATGTTGAGGTTGCTCATACTGCTTGGAAAATCCTCCAAACTGTGCATGAAGGCACAAAGGCAGTTAAGATAAACAAACTGCAGCAATTAACTTCTAGGTTTGAAAACATTAGGATGTCTGATGATGAATCCTTTGATGAATTTTATGCCAAACTGAATGATATTGTTAATTCTGCTTTTAATTTGGGTGAAATCTATGATCAACCTAAGATTGTTAGGAAGATTCTTAGATCTTTAACTGAAGACTTTAGACCCAAAGTGACTGCCATAACTGAAAGCAAGGATGTGGACTCCATCCCTGTTGATGAGCTTGTAGGATCTCTTCAATCCTATGAGTCTGACCTACCTAAAGTGAACAAATCCAAATCAATGGCTCTTAAGTCAGTTGATGATGTTGATGGTGGTGGATTTGATGATGAGCTCTCTGCTACAGAGATTGCCTATCTTGCCAAAAACTTTAAGAACTTTCTTAGGAATACAAATAGAAAGGCAAGAGGTACTTACACTGCTGAACCTAGAAATTTTAGGAAGAATGATCCCACTAAGGTTAACAATTTTGAAAAACCTAGAGAAAATTCTGGTCAATCTTCTAATAACTCTTTGGGTCCTCAGTGTTTTGGCTGTCAAGGGTATGGTCATGTGAAATCTGAATGTCCTACATTCTTAAGGACTAAGGGTAAAGCTATGGCTGTAACCCTTAGTGATAATGAGGTTTCTGATGATGAGTCCGGTGGTGACGAGGATGGAAACTTCATTGCTTTCACGGCTACTGCTATAGTCAATGAAGGCATATCTGCTGAAGAGAACCCTTCTGATGGGGAACTCTCTGAAGATGCAGATCTTCAAGAGGCCTATAACAAACTTTGCAAAATTGCTGCAAAGGATGCTATGAAAGTTGATCTTGGCCTAAAGAAAATTGATTCTCTTGAGCTTGAAAAGAGAAATTTGCTTGTTAAACTGTTTGATGCAAATGAACTTTTGAATAATGTTAAATCTGAGAATATGCTTTTGCTTGATAAAGTTAGAACTTTGGAACATGATTTATCTGTTGCTAGATCTGCTAGTTCTAAACTTGATCACATGCTGAATGTTCAAAAGTATCCTTCTGATAAAACTGGGTTAGGATATGTTGAAAGCATCTTTGATACTGGACCACATTCCACTACTTTTGTTCCTTCTTCTTCTTCTGGACCTTCTGTGAGTGAGGTTGTGAGTGATACTGTCAAACCACCTGTGAGTGAGGTAGTTAAACCTGTAGAAGTTTCACCACCTAAGAAGACTAGGGTAGACTTAAGAGAATCTAAACCTAAGGAGCCTACCAAATCTAAGGACAAGATGCATGGTAAACCTGCGTGGGTTTGTCATTATTGTGGTAAGTCTGGACATATTCGTCCTAACTGTTACAAGCTTCAAGCTGATAAGAGAGCAAATAAACCAAAAGTGCCTGTGCCTCAAGCACAAGATCCTATGGCATTAATTGGTGAATTGGTAAAGGTGTTAAACCTTTATTCCAATCATGGAGTTGGGAATCACTCAAATGTGAATAAGAACTCCAATGCTCATGGTGCATCTAAAAAGTTTTGGATGCAAAAGACTCGAAATACTTGAGTCTTTCTGACATGGTCCTTGTGCTTCATTGCTCTATTCTTTTGTGACCATTGTTGTTTTTTTTTTTTTTTTTTGTGTTTTCTTTGTTCTAGGACTTGCATTGCATTACATTCATGCATTTCATTCTAGGATTTATTTGTTTTCCTTTAAATAAAAAAAAAAAAAAAAAAAAAAAAAAAAAAGGGAAAAGGAGGAAGCAAAATTTATGTTGAACATATTGTTCTTGATTTTTGAAAAACAAGGTTGGTCAATTTATTTACACATAACATGTCTTATGTACCTTGTTTAACTTGGATGAGCTTACTTTATTGCACTTTACTAGTTTGAGCTTTGTAGTGCATGTTGTGTGGGAAAGATGTTTATGGTGTTTATCACTTTGTCTTAATCTTGAAGTCACATGTTATTTGACTGTCGGACTTGATCCTTTTGAGAAAGGCATAAATAACCATCTCACCACTGTTCACTAGCCAATCATGAACACCTTAGTGCATATCATAAGATTCTGTGCTCGAGAAAGTGTAGCACATGCACAAAAAGAACATAAGGTGTAGCCTCAAAATAAATTAAAACTGGTGTGTACTATTAGGCTTGATGCCAATTCACTTAATTCAAACCGGTGTGTACTATTAGGCTGAATGCCATCTCATGCAAATAAGAGGCAAAAATACAAGAAACTTACATGATTGCAAGCTTTTGTTCTAGGAGATGTGGGAGTTATAGGATGTAACTCTTTAGGTGATAGTCTCTTTTGAATTCTATGTGATGAATTTTGTAGACTTTGTGATTGATTGCTATTCACATATCACCTCACATGTATCTCAAGTTTTTGCTAGTATCACACACGACACAAGTTACTCTTTGTTAAACACTGTACATGCTAGTGTGTGTTTTTGGTCTGACCAACCAAGTTTGAAAATATCTTGAGATTTATGCACAACATATTTGTTGCTTGAGAAAATTCAATGGGAGTTTGATTGCAATTTGTTTAAGAATATTGGGTTCAAAATTTTGGGTTTTTGAAAAAGCATTCCATCTCATACTCATGCATTTTGTTTCTTCAATTTAATGCTTTGAGGAGTTATTTTCAAAATTCGGCTTGTGTCTTTCAAAAACTGTGATTTTTCCAAAATTTAGTGAGCCTCTGCCCATTTCGATCGATCCAACCTGTTTTTCGATCAATCGAAAAAGTGCTCTCATTTGTCTTAAAATGACTGTGCTTTTCGATCGATCGAATGTAATTTTCGATCGATCGAATATCGTGGAAAAGCTTTTTAAAAGTTCAGTTCTGACTTTTTCAAAGGTTCTATTCAAAATTTTTTTCAAACTTTTCTCTCTCTCCGCGTTGGCAAGGCTCCACACCTCAGGATTTTTGTCGTTTTCCTCCGTTGTTTTTGCAAAATCTCTCTTTCCTCAAGCCGGTAAGACTCTTTTGCCCTTCCTTTTGATGTTATTTTCATTATTTCATGCATAAATCCATGCATTTAAGGGTAATTTTCGGACTTGATTCTTTTTGGATTTTCTGTTGATTCAAACCTTATTTTATGAAATTGATCATTGGGTTTTTGTGGGGACACATTATATTAATGATCCTTGGTGGTTAATTTGATCAATTTTGTGTTTTGTGAAAAATTGAAAATTCTAGGGTTTGTTCTTGATCCGAATTGGGGCTTTTGTTAAATTGGGTAGAATTTGATGAAATTGGCTTGTTGTGTTGGTGTAATTAAGCATTATAATCTATGTGCTGTGTTTTGTAATGCTCAATTCATCAATTTGTTGCAAAATTTTCAAGTGGTTTTTCAAATTTTTGGGATTTTTGATAGAAATTCCTTGTTCAAGCCAATTTTGTCCAATTACTCTCAATTAAACTTAATTTGTCACTGCATTTAGATCATGCATCACAACATTTTATTGTTCATGCATCATATAGATTTTTGTTCTATATTATTTATTGTGCTAATTTGCAGTCTGCCCTTGGTTTTGTTTTCTCTTGTTTCTTTGTGTTTTTCTCTTTGTGTCTCTGTCCTTTCCTTAGCACTATGCCTAGGAAAACTAGAGCCCGTAGGAGTGTTCCCTCACCTTCTCCTTCACCCCCTCCATCCTTTGATAGTGAGAGGTTTCCGAGTGAGGAAAACCAAGAGACTTTTGAGAAACTGACCGTTAAGAGAAAGATTTGGGCTGAGCGTTCTGTGCTGTTAGATGAGCTTGATCCTGCCATTAGGGCAAATTTTGAGCGTCGGGGTTGGTTACCCTTGGTGGATGTTTCTGATCCTCCTCCACCTTCTGCCTTGATTAGAGAGTTCTATTCGAACATCTCTATCCGCGTCTATGATTCCAACACTCTAGTTAAGAGTTGGATACGAGGCGTAGAGTACACCATTACTCCTCGGGTAGTGGCTGATGCTCTAGGGGTACCATTGGTCCAGCATCCTGTCTATCCTTATGATGAGTCTCCCGAGATTAGCGATGTTTTGTCATACGTCACTGGTACTACTGTCCAGTGGGGTTCTGATCCTCGGATCACTTCTGCTGAGCTTTCTGGGTTGCACTATCTGTTCTTTCGGATAGCTTGTCATTCGATCTGGCCTATTTCCCATGTTCACACCATTCCTCTTGAGAGGTGTGTTTTTCTATACGCTCTTGTTACTGATGCTCCTATTAGTTTTCCCCATCTTTTTCTTCGTTCTTTGAACGAAGTTTATAGGAGTTCATCTACTGCTCATGCTCTAGTTCATCCTATTTTCATTCATAGGATTCTTCTCTTTCTTGGTCTTGATGACTTTCCTGCCTCTGAGCCCGTCCATGTGATAGGACCTATAGGTGCGTCTTTTCTTAGACAGAGGGCCGCTCATCTTCGAGCTGGTTCTAAACACCCTAGATCTGAGCCCTCTAGTAGTGCACCTCCTCCTTCTTCTTCTGCAGGTATGGCTGGTGAGGATATTCCTATTCCTGTTGGTGATGATGCTGCTGCTGCTGATGTTCCTCCACCTCCTTCGGCCGACTTTGATGTTCGTCGTACTTTGGAGACTGTCATGACTGTTCAGCAGGCTCATGGTCAGATTTTGGTGGACTTGCTGGATGAGATGCGTGCTCTCCGAGCTGATTTTGCGCGTCTTCATTCACCCTCACCACCTCCTTTTGATGGCGACTTGTGATTGGCCTTTGGCATTCCGTCACAAAAAGGGGAGTGGAGTTTTGACTGTAGTAGAGTTTTTGTGTTAGGGGGAGTTTTTTTGTTTTAGAGGATTGTGGAGTTTTAGATTGTATCTATGTGCTTCACTTTGTATATCATTTTTGGGATATTCATGTTAGGGGGAGTAACATTGATGATATACATGCTATTTTTTATTGATTCTTGTTGCTTTATGATTCACTGCGTATTGATTTATATTTATGACTTGTTCATTCTATATGTCTTTATTTTGTGTTGTGTGGATCTTACAAGAATGTTATACCTGTTGTTTTACTCTTTACTGTCACACATGCGTTTTACGTTTGTTGAGTATTTCAGGATTATACAGGTTGATTCAACTAAGCTGCTGTCTACACTTGCAACTATGGATAGTAGTTAGGCTGAATTGAATTTATGAGCATTATCTTTGTAAAGGGCTTTTTATTTGTAAAACTTTGAGCTGTTAATTAGGGTTTTGTCACGGATTGCCAAAGGGGGAGTTTGTTAGGTTCTAAGGTCTTAGGATTTTATGTATTTAGAACTCTAATTTGTAATGTTGGCAAACCATGATCAAAACATTGTATGGTGTCTTATTTAGACTTGCTCAAAGTTGGTTTAATATTGTAAAGTTGGAATCGAGTGGCTGCAGAAGTACTTGGGACTTTCGGCCTGGCTCGATCGATCGAATAATAGACTCGATCGATCGAAAATCGCACAGGTTGAATTTTCTGCAGAATTTCCAACTCAGCCCTACTTCATTAAACGTTTAGGGTTTTATGTTTTTACCCTAGGTATATAAATAAAACCCTAGCCACGTTTTTGGAGGTTGCCCATATTGTATTGTTGCTCATACATTGCTGTTTTGTGTGAATCTCGTGTGAGATCTTTGAGGAGCTTTCCTTTACACAAAACTTAGGTTTTTCATGGTGGAGATTATTTCAACATCTTGAAGATCATTATTGTTGCAACCATTGGAGATTAAAAGAAAAGCAAGCGGGGAGCTTGTAGCTGATTGAAGAATTCAAGAAAGAAGTAGTCCGTGGATTCGGAGCCTGCGCGTGGTCGTGTCAGGAAGTTCAACTGGTGGGTAGCATTAGGAAGTCGAGCGGGGAGCTTATAGTCCTTTTGTATGAACTTCAATTCTTTCATAGTGAATTCAGGTTAGCCTTGAGGATCGGTGGGTCAAATCCTCCCCAGGTTTTTACCGTGTGGTTTCTTGGGTGATCATATCTTGTGTTATTTATTTTCCGCTGCATTATATCTTGATATGATTGTTTGGATTGTTTTAACCTAGAATTGCTTAATTTGACTAAGTAACAACTTGGCTAATTAATCTAGGCTACGCAATCTGTGTGTTTTAAGGGGTCTAAAACCGTTCACTCCAAACAAGCTCTGAAGATGTCACTATTGAAGACGATGCCACTACCCACCCTACTCAGGACGATCCCACCTCTGGAGATAACCCTCAGTAAAGGGCATTTGAAATATCATCTTTGTAATTTTTTTTTTTTTTTATGAGGTCCATTGTTTTGGACCATTTAGATTTATCAAAGTAAATTTCTCTCGTCTATAATCCTTTAGGATGAGCTTTCAAACAATTGCTTTTTAGGCTTTATAAGGGTTTTTGGACAGTTGTCGTCTACCCTTTTTTCAAACTTTATGAATGAATGAATGAATATTTATTTCCATCACTTTGTTTTTGTTGAACATTTTATTGTATGGATGTGTTTTTCTTTTATTTACATCATCCATGTTATAATGGATTGTAGTCCGTCTACTCATGGAGGCATTTAGCTCGTCCATGTTGATATAGACTCCTTATGTTCAACATTTTCTCCATTCTTTAAATTTTGCAAGTTTATGAGTGGGCTTTTGCCAACTTTAACTGTCCAAAGATTGGGCGGTTTTCGCTGGATACTTATCCATGAACTTTTGAGTATTCTTATATGCACGCATTTCCTCGTCCATGGTATGGACGAATACGCTTCAAGCTTTATCTCGTCCATTGTTTAGACAAATGTGCCTTTACTTTTCTTTGCTTTATCCTTATTTTAAGGAAATCATATAAGACGTTACATTCTTGCATCCAGAAATTTTACTCATCTTAAGCCTTGGCCTTCTTGTGGATGAGATTGTGGAGATTAGATTTATGCATCATGTATATTAAAAATCCAAACTGTATATGTAACATAAACATCGTCCACAAGCATGGCACACGCTTAGAAGCTAGTGCCTTTTAGGGAATTAAAAATACAAACAGATGGACCAAATCTATGACTTCGTCCATGGTCCATAGCGCATAGTTTAAGAATTAATACACCTTTAGGGAATTAAAACACAACATATAATGCTAATAACAAACACATGCAAGTAACAGAAAGAAACACGAACTTTATCTCGTCCAGAGTGACAATAACTAGGATGATTTCGTCTATGATGGTACTCATCTAGACTAATATCTTACTGATAATATCTTCTTAAATGCTCGACATTCCAGGGGTGCTCCAGCTTTCTCCCGTCTAGAGCTTCTAAGTAATATGATCCTTGTCTTTTGCAATTAATAACCCTGTAGGGTTCTTCCCAATTAAGTCCCAGTTTTCCATGGGCTGGATTTCTAGTCACCAACCCTTTTTAGGACGAGGTCTCCAATGTTAAAGTGTCTGGGTTTCACCATTGCATCATATTGTCTAGCTATGAGGTTTTTATACCTCGTTGTCCTTTGTTCCGCGTTCATCCTTACCTCATCTACTAGATCAAGGTTGAGGCGAAGTTGTTCCTTGTTATCCTCGTCCTAATACTGTAACACCATGTGGTTTGCCAAATGCACTTCTGCAAGTGTCACTGCTTCACTTCCATAGGCTATGTACGGTTTTAGACCCCTTAAACACACACAGATTGCGTAGCCTAGATTAATTAGCCAAGTTGTTACTTAGTCAAATTAAGAAATTCTAGGTTAAAACAATCAAACAATCATATCAAGAATAATAATGCAGCGGAAAATAAATAACACAAGATATGATCACCCAGGAAACCACACGGTAAAAACCTGGGGAGGATTTGACCCACCGATCCTCAAGGCTAACCTGAATTCACTATGAAAGAATTGAAGTTCGTACAAAAGGACTACAAGCTCCCCGCTCGACTTCCTAATGCTACCCACCAGTAGAACTTCCTGACACGACCACGCGCAGGCTCCGAATCCACGGACTACTTCTTTCTTGAATTCTTCAATCAGCTACAAGCTCCCCGCTTGCTTTTCTTTTAAGTTCCAATGGTTGCAACAATAATGATCTTCAAGATGTTGAAATAATCTCCACCATGAAAACCCTAAGTTTTGTGTAAAGGAAAGCTCCTCAAAGATCTCACACGAGATTCACACAAAACAGCAATGTATGAGCAACAATACAATATGGCAACCTCCAAAAACGTGGCTAGGGTTTTATTTATATACCTAGGGTAAAAACATAAAACCCTAAACGTTTAATGAAGTAGGGCTGAGTTGGAAATTCTGCAGAAAATTCAACCTGTGCGATTTTCGATCGATCGAGTCTATGTTTCGATCGATCGAGCCAGGCCGAAAGTCCCAAGTACTTCTGCAGCCACTCGATTCCAACTTTACAATATTAAACCAACTTTGAGCAAGTCTAAAGAAGACACCATACAATGTTTTGATCATGGTTTGCCAACATTACAAATTAGAGTTCTAAATACATAAAATCCTAAGACCTTAGAACCTAACAAACTCCCCCTTTGGCAATCCGTGACAAAACCCTAATTAACAGCTCAAAGTTTTACAAATAAAAAGCCCTTTACAAAGATAATGCTCATAAAATTCAATTCAGCCTAACTACTATCCATAGTTGCAAGTGTAGACAGCAGCTTAGTTGAATCAACCTGTATAATCCTGAAATACTCAACAAACGCATAAACGCATGTGTGACAGTAAAGAGTAAAACAACAGGTATAACATTCTTGTAAGATCCACACAACACAAAATAAAGACATATAAAAATGAACAAGTCATAAATATAAATCAATACGCAGTGAATCATAAAGCAACAAGAATCAATAAAAAAATCATGTATATCAATCAATGTTACTCCCCCTAACATGAATATCCCCAAAAATGATATACAAAGTGAAGCACATAGATACAATCTAAAACTCCACAACTCCTCTAAAACAAAAAACATCTCCCCCTAACTACAAAAACTCTACTACAAGTCAAAACTCCACTCCCCTTTTTGTGACGGAATGCCAAAGGGCAATCACAAGTCGCCATCAAAAGGAGGTGGTGAGGGTGAATGAAGACGCGCAAATCAGCTCGGAGAGCACGCATCTCATCCAGCAAGTCCACCAAAATCTGACCATGAGCCTGCTGAACAGTCATGACAGTCTCCAAAGTACGACGAACATCAAAGTCGGCCGAAGGAGGTGGAGGAACATCAGCAGCAGCATCATCATCACCAACAGGAATAGGAATATCCTCACCAGCCATACCTGCAGAAGAAGAAGGAGGAGGTGCACTACAGAGGGCTCAGATCTAGGGTGTTTAGAACCAGCTCGAAGATGAGCGGCCCTCTGTCTAAGAAAAGACGCACCTAAAGGTCCTATCACATGGACGGGCTCAGAGGAAGGAAAGTCATCAAGACCAAGAAAGAGAAGAATCCTATGAATGAAAATAGGATGAACAAGAGCATGAGCAGTAGATGAACTCCTATAAACTTCGTTCAAAGAACGAAGAAAAAGATGGGGAAAACTAATAGGAGCATCAGTAACAAGAGCGTACAGAAAACACACCTCTCAAGAGGAATGGTGTGAACATGGGAAATAGGCCAGATCGAATGACAAGCTATCCGAAAGAACAGATAGTGCAACCCAGAAGCTCAGCAGAAGTGATCCGAGGATCAGAACCCCACTGGACAGTAGTACCAGTGACGTATGACAAAACATCGCTAATCTCGGGAGACACATCATAAGGATAGACAGGATGCTGGACCAATGGTACCCCAAGAGCATCAGCCACTACCCGAGGAGTAATGGTGTACTCTACGCCTCGTATCCAACTCTTAACTAGAGTGTTGGAATCATAGACGCTGATAGAAATGTTCGAATAGAACTCTCTAATCAAGGCAGAAGGTGGAGGAGGATCAGAAACATCCACCAAGGGTAACCAACCCCGACGCTCAAAATTTGCCCTAATGGCAGGATCAAGCTCATCTAAAAGCACAGAACGCTCAGCCCAAATCTTTCTCTTAACGGTCAGTTTCTCAAAAGTCTCTTGGTTTGCCTCACTCGGAAACCTCTCACTATCAAAGGATGGAGGGGGTGAAGGAGAAGGTGAGGGAACACTCCTACGGGCTCTAGTTTTCCTAGGCATAGTGCTAAGGAAAGGACAGAGACACACAGAGAAAAACACAAAGAAACAAGAGAAAACAAAACCAAGGGCAGACTGCAAATTAGCACAATAAATAATATAGAACAAAAATCTATATGATGCATGAACAATAACATGTTGTGATGCATGATCTAAATGCAGTGACAAATTAAGTTTAATTGAGAGTAATTGGACAAAATTGGCTTGAACAAGGAATTTCTATCAAAAATCCCAAAATTTGAAAAACCACTTGAAAATTTTGCAACAAATTGATGAATTAAGCATTACAAAACACAGCACATAGATTATAATGCTTAATTACACCAACACAACAAGCCAATTTCATCAAATTCTATCCAATTTAACAAAAGCCCCAATTCGGATCAAGAACAAACCCTAGAATTTTCAATTTTTCACAAAACACAAAATTGATCAAATTAACCACCAAGGATCATTAATATAATGTGTCCCCACAAAAACCCAATGATCAATTTCATAAAATAAGGTTTGAATCAACAGAAAATCCAAAAAGAATAAAGTCCGAAAATTACCCTTAAATGCATGGATTTATGCATGAAATAATGAAAATAACATCAAAAGGAAGGGCAAAAGAGTCTTACCGGCTTGAGGAAAGAGAGATTTTGCAAAAACAACGGAGGAAAACGACAAAAATCTGAACTGTGGAGTCTTGCCAACGCGGAGAGAGAGAAAAAGTTTGAAAAAGGTTTGAATAGAACCTTTGAAAAAGTCAGAACTGAACTTTTAAAAAGCTTTTCCACGATATTCGATCGATCGAAAATTACATTCGATCGATCGAAAAGCACAGTCATTTTAAGACAAATGAGAGCACTTTTTCGATTGATCGAAAAATAGGTTGGATCGATCGAAATGGGCAGAGGCTCACTAAATTTTGGAAAAATCACAGTTTTTGAAAGACACAAGCCGAATTTTGAAAATAACTCCTCAAAGCATTAAATTGAAGAAACAAAATGCATGAGTATGAGATGGAATGCTTTTTCAAAAACCCAAAATTTTGAACCCAATATTCTTAAACAAATTGCAATCAACCTCCCATTATATTTTCTCAAGCAACAAATATGTTGTGCATAAATCTCAAGATATTTTCAAACTTGGTTGGTCAGACCAAAAACACACACTAGCATGTACAGTGTTTAACAAAGAGTAACTTGTGTCGTGTGTGATACTAGCAAAAACTTGAGATACATGTGAGGTGATATGTGAATAGCAATCAATCACAAAGTCTACAAAATTCATCACATAGAATTCAAAAGAGACTATCACCTAAAGAGTTACATCCTATAACTCCCACATCTCCTAGAACAAAAGCTTGCAATCATGTAAGTTTCTTGTATTTTTGCCTCTTATTTGCATGAGATGGCATTCAGCCTAATAGTACACACCGGTTTGAATTAAGTGAATTGGCATCAAGCCTAATAGTACACACCAGTTTTAATTTATTTTGAGGCTACACCTTATGTTCTTTTTGTGCATGTGCTACACTTTCTCGAGCACAGAATCTTATGATATGCACTAAGGTGTTCATGATTGGCTAGTGAACAGTGGTGAGATGGTTATTTATGCCTTTCTCAAAAGGATCAAGTCCGACAGTCAAATAACATGTGACTTCAAGATTAAGACAAAGTGATAAACACCATAAACATCTTTCCCACACAACATGCACTACAAAGCTCAAACTAGTAAAGTGCAATAAAGTAAGCTCATCCAAGCTAAACAAGGTACATAAGACATGTTATGTGTAAATAAATTGACCAACCTTGTTTTTCAAAAATCAAGAACATTATGTTCAACATAAATTTTGCTTCCTTCTTTTTTTTTTTTTTTTTTTTTTTTTTATTTAAAGGAAAACAAATAAATCCTAGAATGAAATGCATGAATGTAATGCAATGCAAGTCCTAGAATAAAAAAAAAAAAAAAAAAAAAAAACAAAGAACAATGGTCACAAAAGAATAGAGCAATGAAGCACAAGGACCATGTCAGAAAGACTCAATTATTTCGAGTCTTTTGCATCCAAAACTTTTTAGATGCACCATGAGCATTGGAGTTCTTATTCACATTTGAGTGATTCCCAACTCCATGATTGGAATAAAGGTTTAACACCTTTACCAATTCACCAATTAATGCCATAGGATCTTGTGCTTGAGGCACAGGCACTTTTGGTTTATTTGCTCTCTTATCAGCTTGAAGCTTGTAACAGTTAGGACGAATATGTCCAGACTTACCACAATAATGACAAACCCAAGCAGGTTTACCATGCATCTTGTCCTTAGATTTGGTAGGCTCCTTAGGTTTAGATTCTCTTAAGTCTACCCTAGTCTTCTTAGGTGGTGAAACTTCTACAGGTTTAACTACCTCACTCACAGGTGGTTTGACAGTATCACTCACAACCTCACTCACAGAAGGTCCAGAAGAAGAAGAAGGAACAAAAGTAGTGGAATGTGGTCCAGTATCAAAGATGCTTTCAACATATCCTAACCCAGTTTTATCAGAAGGATACTTTTGAACATTCAGCATGTGATCAAGTTTAGAACTAGCAGATCTAGCAACAGATAAATCATGTTCCAAAGTTCTAACTTTATCAAGCAAAAGCATATTCTCAGATTTAACATTATTCAAAAGTTCATTTGCATCAAACAGTTTAACAAGCAAATTTCTCTTTTCAAGCTCAAGAGAATCAATTTTCTTTAGGCCAAGATCAACTTTCATAGCATCCTTTGCAGCAATTTTGCAAAGTTTGTTATAGGCCTCTTGAAGATCTGCATCTTCAGAGAGTTCCCCATCAGAAGGGTTCTCTTCAGCAGATATGCCTTCATTGACTATAGCAGTAGCCGTGAAAGCAATGAAGTTTCCATCCTCGTCACCACCGGACTCATCATCAGAAACCTCATTATCACTAAGGGTTACAGCCATAGCTTTACCCTTAGTCCTTAAGAATGTAGGACATTCAGACTTCACATGACCATACCCTTGACAGCCAAAACACTGAGGACCCAAAGAGTTATTAGAAGATTGACCAGAATTTTCTCTAGGTTTTTCAAAATTGTTAACCTTAGTGGGATCATTCTTCCTAAAATTTCTAGGTTCAGCAGTGTAAGTACCTCTTGCCTTTCTATTTGTATTCCTAAGAAAGTTCTTAAAGTTTTTGGCAAGATAGGCAATCTCTGTAGCAGAGAGCTCATCATCAAATCCACCACCATCAACATCATCAACTGACTTAAGAGCCATTGATTTGGATTTGTTTACTTTAGGTAGGTCAGACTCATAGGATTGAAGAGATCCTACAAGCTCATCAACAGGGATGGAGTCCACATCCTTGCTTTCAGTTATGGCAGTCACTTTGGGTCTAAAGTCTTCAGTTAAAGATCTAAGAATCTTCCTAACAATCTTAGGTTGATCATAGATTTCACCCAAATTAAAAGCAGAATTAACAATATCATTCAGTTTGGCATAAAATTCATCAAAGGATTCATCATCAGACATCCTAATGTTTTCAAACCTAGAAGTTAATTGCTGCAGTTTGTTTATCTTAACTGCCTTTGTGCCTTCATGCACAGTTTGGAGGATTTTCCAAGCAGTATGAGCAACCTCAACATTAGAGATTCTCTTAAATTCCTCCATAGAAACAGCATTAAAGATAGCATTCATAGCTTTGCTATTGAAGCTTGCTGCTTCTTTTTCAGAAGTTTGCCACTCACTCACAGGAGTAGCGGGCTTCTCCCATCCGTATTCAACGGAGTTCCAAACCCTTTCATCAATGGATTTCAGGAATGCTTTCATCCTTACTTTCCAATAGGCATAGTTGTTCCCATCAAAATGAGGAGGAACAAACAGAGAGTGTCCATGCTCCATGACAACAGGGGTCAAGGATCAGCTCAGAGATTAAAGAATCTCAATCAAAAAGAGCTACCACGCTCTGATACCACTTGAACGGTTTTAGACCCCTTAAAACACACAGATTGCGTAGCCTAGATTAATTAGCCAAGTTGTTACTTAGTCAAATTAAGCAATTCTAGGTTAAAACAATCCAAACAATCATATCAAGATATAATGCAGCGGAAAATAAATAACACAAGATATGATCACCCAGGAAACCACACGGTAAAAACCTGGGGAGGATTTGACCCACCGATCCTCAAGGCTAACCTGAATTCACTATGAAAGAATTGAAGTTCGTACAAAAGGACTACAAGCTCCCCGCTCGACTTCCTAATGCTACCCACCAGTAGAACTTCCTGACACGACCACGCGCAGGCTCCGAATCCACGGACTACTTCTTTCTTGAATTCTTCAATCAGCTACAAGCTCCCCGCTTGCTTTTCTTTTAAGTTCCAATGGTTGCAACAATAATGATCTTCAAGATGTTGAAATAATCTCCACCATGAAAACCCTAAGTTTTGTGTAAAGGAAAGCTCCTCAAAGATCTCACACGAGATTCACACAAAACAGCAATGTATGAGCAACAATACAATATGGGCAACCTCCAAAAACGTGGCTAGGGTTTTATTTATATACCTAGGGTAAAAACATAAAACCCTAAACGTTTAATGAAGTAGGGCTGAGTTGGAAATTCTGCAGAAAATTCAACCTGTGCGATTTTCGATCGATCGAGTCTATGTTTCGATCGATCGAGCCAGGCCGAAAGTCCCAAGTACTTCTGCAGCCACTCGATTCCAACTTTACAATATTAAACCAACTTTGAGCAAGTCTAAAGAAGACACCATACAATGTTTTGATCATGGTTTGCCAACATTACAAATTACATGAGCCTGAAAGTAATGCCTTAACTTTCTAGAAACTATGATCAAAGCAAATGCCAGCTTTTCCATCATGTGATATCGTCCTTCTGCCCTTCCTAGTGCTCAGCTTGTGTAATAAACCGGCTTTTGTATCTTCCTTTCTTCTCTAACCAACGCCGAGCTGACTGCATGCGAGGACACTGCTAAATACAAATATAACTCTTCATTAGGTACAAGCGGGCTTAGCAGAGAGGCTGCCATAAGGTAGGCCTTAAGGTCTTGGAAAGCCTTTTGACATTCATCCGTCCATTCAAATGCTTTCTTCAGGACCTTAAAAAATGGTAAACACTTGTCAATAGCTTTAGGAATGAACTTGTTAAGAACAGCAACTCATCCAGTAAGAGACTAAACTTCTTTGATATTCCTTGGTGGCTCCATATCCAGGATCACTTAGATCTTATCAAGATTTGCCTCAATTCCCCTATGTGAAACCATGAAACCAAGGAATTTTCCTGATGAAACTCCAAAAGCACACTTACTCGGATTTAACTTCATATGGTACTGTCTAAGTGTATCAAAGGTCTCCTGAAGGTCGTCTAGATTCTTTTCCCTGTCCAAACTCTTTCCCAACCTATCATCTACATAGATTTCTACATTCTGCCCGATCTGTGGATGAAACATATGGTTAACTAGCCTTTGATAAGTTGCCCATGCATTCTTCAAACTGAAAGGCATCACATTGTAGCAAAATAGACCTTGGCTAGTAATGAAGGGTGTCTTCCCTTGATCCACCTTGTCCATCCTTATTTGATTGTAACCTGAGAGAGCATCCATGAAACTTAGCAATTTATGACCTGCAGTTGAGTCCACCAGCTGATCAATGCATGGCAATGGATAGCTATCCTTGGGTCAGGCCTTGTTTAAATCGGTAAAGTCTACACACATTCTCCACTTGCCATTAGCCTTCATGACCATTTCCACATTAGCCAACCAATCTAGGTAATAAACTTCCCGGATAAATTTCACCGTGGTCAACTTCTAGACTTCTTCCTTGATTGCATTATCTCATTCAAGGGCAAAAACTCTTTTCTTTTGATGAACGGGCTTGGAGGAAGGATATATGTTTAGACTATGGGTGATGACACTAGGGTTGATACCTAACATGTCCTCATGACTCTATGCAAATACATCAACGCTCTTCTTTAAAAACTGGACAAGGTCTTGCTTCATCTTCCTTTCCATACTTGCCACAACCCTTGTATACTTCTCAGGGTTATTCTCGTCCAAAGGAATTTCTTCCAACACTTTGGTAGGTTCTGCGATAACTCTTCTATCCTCAATGCTCATTGTCTGAACCTGTTCGTTCATATCAACATGGCTAAATAACACTCTCTTACTGCTAACTGATATCCCTGCGCTTGCCTTATCCCGTACTCCGTAGGGAATTTGACTAATAGGTGGTAGGTAAATGTTACTACCTTCCAACTATTTAAAATTGGTCTTCCAATGATGGTGTAGTATGACGACGAACAGTCCACAATAAGAAAGTTTACTTCTTTGGTTATCTGTTGTGAATATGCTCCTACCACTACAAGTAACGTAATGGTATCCATGGGCTGCACTTTCATTCCTCCAAATCCTACTAAGGGTGAATTCACTAGATGAAATTGATCTTATCCAAGCCTCATTTGCTGGAAAGCAGGGTAATATAAGATGTCTGCCAAACTCCCATTGTCCAGCAACACCCTTTTGGTCGTATAATCAACAATAAGCAAAGTAATAACGATCACATCGTCATGTGGGTGGTGAACCCTTTCAGCATCTTCGTCTGCGAATGTAATGGCTTGCTCGTCCGTTACCCTCGTCCTTGGGGATCATTCTGAAAGTTATACATTTAGCACTACCTTTAGGTACGTCTTCCTTGACTTGGAAGATTGTTCTATTAAGGTCCCTTCAATGATGACTTTTATTTCTCCAAGTGGGGGTTGTAACGGCTCTTCCAGCTTTCCCTTCAACTTCTCGTCTTTGTGATCTCGTCCAAGGAAATTTCTCAATTTTTCCTGCCTGATGAGATTTTCTATCTGCTGCTTAAAATCAAAACACTCGTCCGTGCAATGCCCATGGTCTCTATGGAAGCGGCAATACTTGTTCCTATTATGCTTGTTGGAATCTCCCTTCATTTTTTCCAGCCACTTCAAGGAAGGATCATCCTTGATTTGCATAAGCACTTGTTCAAGCGGCATGTTCAAGGGCATGTATTGCTAACTCCACGCCAAAGAGCTTGCCTTCTTGTTGTCTCGATTTTTCTTTTCTCCCGTTCGTGCCTTCTTTGGATGAGGATCCTGGTTAGGGTAGCGTGTGAGATCTGCTTCCATTCACTCAGCTCTCCTCTTCTTCCTAGCTATAATTGTGTCTTCTGCATTCATGAAGTTTTGGGCTGAATGGATGAGTTCAGCCATGGTTTGAGGCTCTTGCTCATAAAGCTTATGGATGAATAAATCAAAGTGAACTCCATTATGGAAGGCCGCCAATAACAACTTGTCATCCATCTCGTCCACTGTCAGGGATTCCCTGTTGAAACGAGTAATAAAGGACCGCAAGCTTTCATTTTCCCCTTACTCTATAGTTAACAGGCTGGACGAGGAACGTTTATGCCTTTGTCCTTCAATAAAATTGTTGACAAATAGCTTACTCGATTTTTCAAAAGAACTCACAATTTTCGAAGGTATCTTGTTGAACCATACTTGTGTTGGCCTTTTGAGGGTAATAGGGAAGGCCCTACACATAATCTCGTCTGGAACCCCTTGAAGGTGCATCGTAATCTTGAAAGTAGTAATATGATCAAAAGGGTCACGCGTTCCATCATATGAGTCCAAGGAAGGCATCTTGAACTTAAGTGGCAAGGGGTGACTACTGATGAAAGCCGTGAAAGGTGAGTCTGTTCGATGAACTAAATCATCTACAGGATTCGCCCTTCTCATGTTCTCCCTCATCTAGTCCATGACCTTCCTCATTTGATCCATTTCCCTCTCCAAGTGTGGCACACTCCGTGAAGCGATACCCCTTGACTGGTTTTTAGGCTCAGCGTATCCTTCTCTATCTTCTTGACTCTGAGCTTGTCCTTCTACGTATCTTTCATGGCATTGCCTCCTTAGACCAATCTCCCTAGTCAACTCTTGATTCTGACGGGTTAATTCTGCCATGGACTGTACATGTTGGTGGAAGGCAGTTGCATGACAAGCGCTGACTGTTGATCACGGTGGAGATTAGTGGCCTGGACTAGAGGCATCCCTACTCTCCTGATGGCCTGGACTAGTGGCCCTTGATATTGTCTGAACCATACAGCCTTTTGTCGAAGAAAGATGAACTGCAAAACACAATTAATCTCTTCCAACAGACGGCGCCAACTGATGATGCTCAGAAAATCAGTAGATTGAATGCTCCAAATTTCAAAAGGCTGGTAATCTCTTGGAAGGCCTGAAAAGAAAAATGAAACACAATCAAAGGAGACTGGGGTAGACCGACCAAGAACCCTCTGATGCCTAAGTTAGTTTCTCTCTTTTAAACTCAAGAACTCTAACTTTTTCTTTTTGGGGAAAATAGTAGAACTTACTTTCGTTTAATGAGGATGAGTGTTTATATAGTGTGCTTTGGAGTGGTTATTTGTCTTGTAACTTCTCCCATATTTGTGGAAGTCTAAAGGTTTAAACTTAACTATTATAACCGCTATAGAAGTTATGATATCTACTATCATCTTCTATAACTATCATTGGAAGTTAAGTACTTGGCAGGAAGTTATAGAGATAAATCGGGATCTCACTCATATATTAAAATGGTTACACGTGGTCCGATTCACAAGCTTGTGTAGATAAATCTTATATTTAGGAATATTCCCAAGTGTTGAAAGGTCGTCCATATCTAGACGATTTTCCTTATTCTAGACGAGCTTCTCATAAAAGGTTAAGACAACCCATGAATGATACAATGGACGAGTAGGGACAAGCCCAACTGTTGTGGTACCTGCCTTCTGTGGACAACCCAAGGATAAGCTACACTTCCTTCCCCATCAATTGCTTCACAAGATAAATTTCTATTCAATCAATATTGCTTCACGTGGTGCTAAAAATCGTGCTTAATTTGTTATTTTCTTAAGTTTATTTTGTCTAAGGTTGCAACGTAGTTTTTAGAATTTTAAAACAAATTTGACGAATCTTAACCATGTGAATAGTACCATCATGTAATGAAATTTCACATGACATCAATATTATCAATTTTGCTAGAATAAAAGAAATTACCGTGACAAGCACATGGTATTGTGTTAGCTTAGGAGTGGGTGTCAAAGCAACGTAGAGTTTAGAATTTTTTTTTTTTTTTGAAAAAGTAGTGTTTAAAATTTTAGTTTATAAAATTCTATTCAATTAATATTAGCTTTAGACTTTTTGTTCATATAAAATTCTTCAATGTGGAGTGTGTGTGTGTGTATATCAAATAATTCATAATTAATACCCATCATATGGTTCTTTTGTGCTATTCTTCCCTTCATCTACCTAGAATCTCTATTATTCTCTTCTTTTACCTACAACTTTACAAGTACGTATTTGTTGACTCTACTCTCTTTTTTCCCCCATCAAATTGAATATATTTTTTGTGTATTTGTTTAAGTTGATTTCCTTAAGTTTAATCCAATTTAGAGAATTGTTATGGATTGTCAATTGATTTTTTTTTTTTTAATGTTAGTTTGATTGTTTACAAATTATATAAGAAATTGAGCTTTCATGTCTAATTAACTAAGAAATTAATTTTTGAGTCCAAACATAATAAAACAACAAAATATATAGTCAATATTTTCTTTTTTCCTTTTCTAGGGTTTTCTTTTCTTCTTGGCAAATATAGCTAATATTTAGGCTTTTCTAGACTTTTTCTTTTCCTTTTCGTGTTTTGTGGGTATAGATGTTGAATGTTTTTTAATTGATTATATTTATATTTATGTTTTTTAATATACTTTTTTTAAATCTCTAGAAGCAACTTATATATATATATATATATAATAAATAAAAGTCCTAATATATGTAGGACTTTTTTCGATCATCCATTCAACAAAAGACGTATCACACTATTGGGATCGCTCAAACATCAGTAAAGATACAAATCACATAACCAAAGGGCCACATCATTCAAGGAAATACACACATTTCATTACAGAAAGCAGTTTCATTACCATAACTCAAATACACATAAAAAAAATTAAAAAAAAAAGAGAAATAAGACAACTATGGCAATGATTAAGCAAAAAACAGCCTACTTCTTCAACTTGATAGTTAGCTTGTTCTTGGAAGGTTGCTAGGAGGCTGTATCAGAGGCTTGGCTCAAAGGGGTAGTTTTGAGGAGATCAGAGGCTGACTCCACTTTCTCGGAGGCCTCTTTCTTGGCTGGTGGATCTTGGGGATCAACTACAAGCTTCATCACCTCCTATGATACACCCTAGCCGTGTCTTTTTCTTTTTGGGTACCCTAGAAGGCTTAGCTTCCTCAGCAGGTTTTTCGATGGAAGTAGGAGCTTCCTTGGCGTCGTTTTGACCCACCTCCATCGCTACAAGGGCGGTATCAGCTTCAGAGCGAGCTGAAGCAGATTCTCAAAGAGGAGGGGGTAGTACACGTTCTCCACCCTCTTCAGTTCAGACGAAGCCTCAACCCCAGCTTGATTGAGGGCTTCGAACCAAACTTGGGAACAATAGAGCCTGCACACCCCGGTACTTGGGATTTAAGGTTGGCCTCAGTCTCAGCCACCCCCAGATCGCAGACATCTTGCTCAGCCTGTTCTTTGATCTCCTCCGCTCTCTCCTTGGCCTTCTCCACCTCTGCCCTAGCTTTCACCACCTCGTCCTTCACTATTTCCACTGAGGCCTTGGTCTTCTCTGCATTCTCTAACTTTTTCTTTAAGGACTTAATCTGTCCTTTGGCAACAGTTAGTTTCTCCTTAGCCTTGCGAAGTTTCAGCCTTTGATTTTCGACCTGTTTTGTAACACCCTCTAAAGTCGCGTCTGTGCTCTTCCTTGCTCTCTCCTCGTCTTGCAGCTTGCTTCTCAAGTCCTTGGCAGATTGATCAGCGATGTTGAAGCTTTGTACAACCATAACACGCCTATTCCTTTCATCTTCAAGTTGCCTGCTGCTGCTGTTGGCCATCTCCTCCACCCTGACTATGGCCTATATAGACTGAAAAAGAGAACAAATGCAAGTTAAACAAGAAATACAGTTCAAGTTGAACAAAAAACGAAGTCTAATTAAGTCAGGAAACCTTACCATCCCTAGGTACCTCTCAAGGTAAAGGAAGACCTTTTGCCTCCTGAAATTCCCTAGCTCGGCCATGTCTGAGGGCAATAGCAGAACCCTCTCCAAGGCATCAGCCATGTGGTTGCTAGTGCCCCCTAGAAATCTCTGATGGAAGCATTGTCCATCAGAGGAGCCCCATTGAGCATGGGACCTGGGAGCCAAGCCTGAGGCTCGGATGGAGGACTAACCCCCTCTCAGGCGCCCCGTGCCCTACCTTTTGCTGCTTGGCAGCTCGCTGGGCTCCTCCTCTTATGTGGGGTGAGGTCTCTTTGCCTTCATCACCTCTTTCCCCTTTGACTCCCATTTCCATTTGGGGTCGGAGGGCTCAGGTCTCGGCGGCAAGGCTGACTTCGAGGGAGGAGGAGGAAGTTTAGGTGTGGCGGAAGGGAGTTGGGTCTGAGCAGTGGAAGGAGATCTGCCCCAAGCTGTTTTCCCTTGTGCCACCCTTCCCAGCTGGGACTCTATTAAGTCCAGCAGACTTGATTTTTGCTTCCTCTATATCCCCATATCCTCTTCAGAGGGTACCTCATCGAGATCACAAGAGGGGTCTTTAGGAGACGAGGCTCGGTTGAATACTTCAAATTCGTCCTCAAACGAAACCAACTCAACAATTTCTCCTTCCTCTCTCTCTAATTTTTCTTCCTCTTCTTTGACCTGAGGATGAGAGGAAGAAGAACCCACCAAAGGCACGCCCTCTGGAACTGAAACACCTTCAAGGAGAAGGAACCCCTCAACAGCAATGCTAATCCTATGGAGGCGTGGGTCGTGTGCCTTGATGACATACTTTGGAGCTTGGAAAGCACGTGATATTGGTATATATCCCAATATCAAATGAGCCGCTCGAAGTTGGCCGTCGTCCTCATTTACGAACACCTCGGCTTGAAGAATCTTGTCCAAAATCTCCTTGTTAACCAGACTTAAATGCGGCTCGATGGTGCTCTTGTCTGCAAAGCCATGAAGAGCAAAGTATTAGCAACCTCACAACATAGGTCACATTAAGACGTCGAACAAATCCTACTCCTACCCCTAGGACCCTACCTGGTTGCCTCTCTTCCATCGGACAAGGGATGCCATCATGCCATTCCCCAGACACGATCAGGAAATCCTTGTTTAACCCCTTGCCAGAATTTGGGAGACATTGTATGAGCTTGATTTCAGGCTTCCTTGTCTTCAGATAATACCCCTTCCTCTTCAGATAATGAAGGCTGTAGACCCAATTCACATCGTGATGGGTCAACTGCAACCTCATTTTCTCGTTTAAGGCATCTACACACCCTAGTATTCTGAAGACGTTTGGGGTGCATTGAGTAAGGGCTAACCTAATGAACCTAAGGTAATCCCTCATCACTGGCCCTAAAGGGATCCTCACGCCCCTTCTATAAAGGCGATTATAGGTATCACCACTTCACCTTCTTCCCTTCGAAAATGCCACTCACCCTCCTTGGAATATCTCAGACCCATGTTGGGTGGGATCTTGTAGTCAACCTTAAATTTCTCCATCCCTTCCTCAAACTCTACCAAATCCTTAAATCTACCTATCCCTAAGAAAAATCTAAAGAAGCTAGAGAAGTTTGGAACAAAGGGGCACGAGGAGAAAGATACAGAGAAGGGAAAGTAAAAGAGTTTGTGAGGTTTGGAAGAACTTACAAGAATGAGGAAAGTATCCTCGGACAGGCTTTTAAAGGTACATGAGTAAGTAAGAAGTAGTGACAGGTTCAATGTATGTGCGCAGGAGCTCTTGAATGCAAAAGTAATTTGGACAAGTTAGTTTAAACGGGTATTTATACCCATGACTAAATGGCAGCAGGAATTTTCCCGCTCATGAGTCAAAAAAGCCCTCTCTACCGTTGGATCACCATCACACCGTAGAACGTGGGAGGGACAATCCACCGTAGGAATTTAATGCGGGCACGCCCCAGATGTTGAAGTGTCAGGAATGCACCTTGGGTAGCTAAAAGGGCACTGACGCTAGCAAAAGATAAAACGTGACAAGCCAACAGTATTTCCAAGGACATTAAAATCCTCCTCTCTGTCCAAAGGTGCAAATAGCAGAATTTTGAGCGACTATTATGGGGTCATAAAGCCCAATGTTGCGCATCCACCTTCTACATTGGGCCTGAAGCCCACGATGAGGCCCATAATCATATGTGAGGAAGGCAAGGGTAATCACAGCCACCCAGAAAACCGTGCCGAGGACAATCCTGTCCTTGGCTGGACAAGGCCGGGGTTGATGTAAAGAAACTTACCAACAAAAATAATCTTCCGAAGTGCCCTAGAGAAAAAGATAAATATAGCAACCGAGTGCACAGGAGCAGTGCGGTAGAGTAATTCCAGGAAAAGCTACAGCCTCCACATTAAATGCTTCACAACTAACACTCTGGCCACATTAAATGTGGAAGTGATACCTGAGCAGTGGTTTTTCAGACTCACAGCTACTACCTACGAGCTTTGGGAGGGAGCTTGATGTGACAAATATCAACAACAGAAGATCTAACATACACGTGTATAGTGAGAATGAAGGATGGGGGAGTATATAAGAGGGAAGGAGCCCTGAGAATAGAGGATGGGAAGTTTTACCGGAGAAAATATTGTAGTGACTTGAACTAATTCTGTAACCACTGTCACTATCATTAAAGAAGTAAGAAAGCTTAAGCTCCTCGGACTAGTGCCGAGGGCTAAACTACTTGATCAGGTCCATATTTATTTTACGTCCTCGTTCTTTCAATCTTCCCCACTGTTGTTGCACTCATCAAAGCCCAATTCTTTTACTCATTTTCTACAAATTTATTGTATTGGGCTTGAGTCCACTTATCCCTGTGGTTAGGTGCTCAAATTCGGCCCCTACATTGATATATTCAAATTTATTTATTTATTTAATTGTGTATCATTCAAGTTTCTTAATAACCACCCTTCTCACTTAATTTTTATTTTATTTTATAGATTTAGAAATTAAAACTTCATGTATTTGTATTGTTTTTTTTTTTTTTTTTTTTTTTTTGTGGTGATTTTGATATATTCAAATTTATTTATTTACTAGAATTATGCCAGTGCGATGCACGGCTTAATTAAGAATAATGTGTAGACTAATGAAATTTGTTATTAATTTAATTAAAATGAAATAATAAAAATAAAGTAATCTTTTACGTTGAGTTATATAATGAATGCATTTTTTTTTAAAGAAATGAATGCATATTGTGTATAACTATATAACTCTTTTTCTTTTCTTTTTCTGAGGGAAAATAAAGTGTTTAGGGAGTTTGCATAATATATATTAAGCTTTAAAGCTTAAGTTCTCACCATTGCATATATAAATGCAAAAACGTTGAATTCAATAATTATAAACAATCCAAAAATAATAATTGAAAGCATATTTAGGTGGTAACCTTAATTCAATAGTCAAAAACAATCCAAATGACTAAACTTTAAAAAATGAAAGTGGAGAAACTCACATGATAATTTAATTTTTGTCTTTGAAAGATGGGGAGGAGACAACAAAACTTGGGTGAGTTTCACCCTACAAAAGAAAAAGAGGGTTTATATATACACAAAACTTCAATATTTTTTTAAATTAAAAAACTAAAAGTTAAAACCTTGGCAATAAGTTTGCATTGATAATTGAAAATAACTTTCAAGATATGATGAGAATTGAGAAGTAAATAACTTCATTAGCATTGAGATATGATGAGAATTGAGAAGTAAAAATGTTATAATAATTAAACAAAACCTATTCAGTATGATTATAATAAATAAAAAAAAGTCATAATATACAAATACATGCCTTTGTAGGTGCTGTATATAGAAGAATGGAAGACTAAACCAAGAAACCATACAGTAGGTTGGAGAATGAAAAAAACACCTAATAACTGTGTATATATATACACTCCACCTAAAAGGAAACCAAGTAAAAATCAAATACCCTAAACTTCTTGAAGTCTATGACAATATAGAGCTTTTAAGAAACCAAATTGCAAAAAATTTTAGATAACAACAAAAAATTAAATATTACACTTGATATATATCACCATATGCTACATACCATTATGCGTGGTATTCAAACTCATTAATTAACGAGGTTTCAAAAAAAAAAAAAAAAACTCATTAATTTATGTAGGACTCTAATTCTATCGTTTAAACTTTTTTATTTATTTTTTATTTTTTTATGGGACGTTCAAAATTTTTATAAGAAAAAGAAAAAACCTAATTTTATATCATATGTATCAAACTTTTCTTCTACATGTCAAAGGTAGAGTTTAAAGTTTATATATATTAAAAGAAAGCTAAAGTAGTCGTGTGTCTATCTAAATTGTTTTTTTTCCCCTTAAGAGAAGTGTAATTCTATCCAAAGAAGAGATTGATATATTATTATTAAATTATTAAGTTTTGTGTTTATCAAAATCTTTCCTTCTTTTTAGCATTATGTCCAGTACTGCTGGTTTATTTGAGTGTCTAATATCCATTTAGAAAGTGTAGGAGAAGAGAAAATAGTTGCTTCTCTTGGTGTCGGTGGTTTTATATTCAGACAAGTCCTACATATATTAGGACTTTTATTTATTATATATATATATATATATATATAAGTTGCTTCTAGAGATTTAAAAAAAGTATATTAAAAAACATAAATATAAATATAATCAATTAAAAAACATTCAACATCTATACCCACAAAACACGAAAAGGAAAAGAAAAAGTCTAGAAAAGCCTAAATATTAGCTATATTTGCCAAGAAGAAAAGAAAACCCTAGAAAAGGAAAAAAGAAAATATTGACTATATATTTTGTTGTTTTATTATGTTTGGACTCAAAAATTAATTTCTTAGTTAATTAGACATGAAAGCTCAATTTCTTATATAATTTGTAAACAATCAAACTAACATTAAAAAAAAAAAAATCAATTGACAATCCATAACAATTCTCTAAATTGGATTAAACTTAAGGAAATCAACTTAAACAAATACACAAAAAATATATTCAATTTGATGGGGGAAAAAAGAGAGTAGAGTCAACAAATACGTACTTGTAAAGTTGTAGGTAAAAGAAGAGAATAATAGAGATTCTAGGTAGATGAAGGGAAGAATAGCACAAAAGAACCATATGATGGGTATTAATTATGAATTATTTGATATACACACACACACACTCCACATTGAAGAATTTTATATGAACAAAAAGTCTAAAGCTAATATTAATTGAATAGAATTTTATAAACTAAAATTTTAAACACTACTTTTTCAAAAAAAAAAAAAAATTCTAAACTCTACGTTG